>NC_080544.1:54052376-54355293 GCF_028640845.1 Ahaetulla prasina | reverse complement strand
TCCCTATTTGTAGGACTACACCCTATCAGCTTTGTAGTAAAAACAGTGGCAGAACCTGGAAAAGGATTAAAAGAGGGATCAGCCTAGAATCCATATAGCCATAATAAGCAAACTAAGTCCAACCCCACTTGAATGCCATTGACCCTTATCTAACTCTAAATTAATTGATAAGATTCTTGTGCATAGGCATTAGCAATAAATTAGTTTAACGGGATTTTCACATGTGAACCTGATCTTTCATGCCTGCCAAGTTTAGAGGTAAGTCACAAATCTGTGCATACACACAAAAATTATTTACATACTAATTCAATAGAAAAAATAGGGGCTGGGGCTGGGGCTGGTAATCTTAGGTTTAGCTGGTAAATAAATAGTGCATTGCACAGGATATATTTGTAATTTCAGCCTTTTAGGGGAAGATTGATTTAAATGTAAGAATTTGTTTTCAAGAAAATATAGCAAAATACACAACAAAAAGATTGGGGGGAAGGTAAATAAGCAAATTTAGTGCTGAGCCATTTATGCTGCTACATAAAGAAGTAACATAAAATAAAGAGACAGTTTGGTCTAGTGGTTAAGGCACCAGGCTAGAAATCAAGAAATGGTGAATTGCCTTAAGCATGCAAGTCACCTGGGCCACTCAGTCTCTCTCAGCTCAGCTTGCCTCACAGGATTGTTGCTGTGGAGATGATAGGAGGAGGAGGAAGGAATATTTGGTATATTCACTACCTTGAGTTATTTATAAAAAAAGGAAGGGGGGATAAAAATAATTTTAAAATCTATACAATACATGGCTGTGCACAATTCACACACTGTGCCAGATGGAGAATGAAGTTTTAAAATACTTCTGAAAAAATATACAGTATTAATGAGCTGATCATGAACAGCCCATTTCCTGTAAATTCTAAACTTACCTGACTTGCTGGATGAGCCTAAGAGGTTTTACTGCCTGAGGCAGAAAACAAAACACTCTCTTGCTCTGTTTTACTTTGGGTGCATTACACACCCATAGTTAACAATCTTGTTGACTTAATTAATCCAATTCTCTTGGTTCACATAACTTCTTCACATGATTCATACATATTGATTCTATTGTACAGGTTGGAATATTCCAGAATTTAAAATGTTTGGTGGGAACACTAGATAGTGTTTCCTATGTAACAGCAGCCTCAGGAAACAATCTCAGTTCTTTTCTATTTGCCACAGCAATAATTAGTTGACCTAATATCTTTAATATTTCAGAATGATTCCACCCAATTTTGTTGGCTCTGTGGCTTCCCAGACCCCTTAAAAAGTGTTAATGTATCAGATTAACTACAATAAGCTTTTGTTTAATTCAGGTGTTCAAAATTTCCAGTAGGCTTAACATTGGTTAGCTATCATTTTAAAAAAAAATAATTGCCAAAAATCTATGGTGGGCCAATCTGTGACTGAGCCATCGCAAACAGGATGGTTTTTTCCCCCTCCCTTTTTGTCCCTATAAATTCTAATAGTGAGTGAAAAGGGGAAAAAAACCCTCTCAAAAGTGGTGCAGATAGAGTAGCCCAATTCTTTAGTGTAGTCTTAAGCTTTTATTTTCACTGTAGAAGAAAGGGTTGGCCTCAGGTTTGGACAGCATGAGAATTCCTGGGTATCGTTTGTTAATTTATCACTACCTTGGGTACTCTGTGTTTACTCAGTTATCTTGACCCAGAAATTACTGAGTTACAAGGTTCACATATCCTAACAAACAGGTTAAACACATTAAGTGAATACAGGCATTTATAAAAGGTAATTAAAAGTCTTTGATCTAAACTTTAGAAAGAAATGAAATTAAAAGACTGACTGTATAGGTAATCCTTGACTTAGTGACCATAATTGAGCCCAAAATTCCTATTGCTAAGTGAAACATTTGTTAAGTGAGTTTTGCCTCATTCTACAATCTTTCTTACCACAATTGCTAAGTGAATTACTGCAGGTGTTAAGTTAGTAACACAGTTATTAAATGAAATTGGCTTCCCCATTCACTTTGCTTCTCAGAAAGTCACAAAAGATGATCACATGACCCTTGGACATTGCAACCATTCCTATTTGTGAAGCAGTTGCCAAGTATCCAAAATTTGATATGTGACCAGGGGGATGCTGCAATGGTCGTAAGTGTAAAAATGGCACTTTTTAAAGTGCCATTGTAACTTCAAACAGTCACTAAAAAAACTTGTTGTATGTTGAAGATTATCTGTATTATATCATGTAGCTTATCTGTAGTTAAGTGTACTCAATTTAGTTTTCTATAGCTGCTTAACACACTGAACAATAAACTAGTCTGACTGAGTTTCAGTGGCATACGAGGTTAAAATTCCTAACAAACAGGAAGCAGCAGGTGAAGCTAAGCAAGATCACATCAAATACCTGTACAATTAGCACAGGGGCCCCCCAAGGCTGTGTGCTCTCCCCACTTCTCTTCTCTCTGTATACCAATGACTGCATCTCCAATGATCCATCTGTTAAGCTACTGAAGTTCGCAGATGACACAACAGTGATTGGTCTCATTCGAGACAATGACGAATCCGCATATAGATGAGAGGTCGAATGACTAGCCTTGTGGTGCAACCAAAACAATCTGGAACTGAACACACTCAAAACCATAGAAATGGTGGTAGACTTTAGGAGAAACCCTTCCATACTTCCACCTCTCACAATACTAGACAACACAGTATCAACAGTAGAAACCTTCAAATTTCTAGGTTCTATCATATCGCAAGATCTAAAATGGACAGCTAACATCAAAACATCATTAAAAAAAACAACAAAGAATGTTCTTTCTGCGCCAACTCAGTAAGCTCAAACTGCCCAAGGAGCTGCTGATCCAATTCTACAGAGGAATTATTGAGTCTGTCATTTGCACTTCTATAACTGTCTGGTTCGGTTCTGCAACCCAACAGGAAAGACACAGACTTCAGAGGATAATTAGAACTGCAGAAAAAATAATTGCTACCAACCTGCCTTCCATTGAGGACCTGTATACTGCACGAATCAAGAAGAGGGCCGTGAAAATATTTACAGATCCCTCGCATCCTGGACATAAACTGTTTCAACTCCTACCCTCAAAACGACGCTATAGAGCACTGCACACCAGAACAACTAGACACAAGAACAGTTTTTTCCCGAAGGCCATCACTCTGCTAAACAAATAATTCCATCAACACTGTCAGACTATTTACTGAATCTGCACTACTATTAATCGTCTCATAGTTCCCATCACCAATCTCTTTCCACTTATGACTGTATGACTATAACTTGTTGCTGGCAATCCTTATGATTTATATTGATATATTGACCATCAATTGTGTTGTAAATGTTGTACCTTGATGAAGGTATCTTTTCTTTTATGTACACTGAGAGCATATGCACCAAGACAAATTCCTTGTGTGTCCAATCACACTTGGCCAATAAAATTCTATTCTATTCTATTCTATTCTATTCTATTCTATTCTATTCTATTCTATTCTATTCTATTCTATTCTAAAATGAGGAAGGCTAATTAGTTTTATATCCTACCTTTCTTTCAAGGCAGCATCCATAATACACTTTGCTGCTACTGTGAAGTAGATTGGGTTGAGAATGACCAACTGGTCTAAAGCCACCAAGCGAGCTTATTGGACTTGAATTGGGTTTCCCAGGTCCAGTATCTTAAGTAGTATACCACAATGGTTCTCACATGGTTCAATATATTATGTAAACTCTCTTGATGTGAAGTGTTTCCCATAACAAAAGCAGAATCTACTTCTCAAAAAAACCTTCCTCTTTTAGGATAAAGTAACATCAAACCTCACTTGAACTTCAAATCATAATCAGAATTTTGGAACTATCAAAATGCAGCTCTGGATATATATAGCAATCCTGAGCAGTATGTGTGTCTATCCCAAAGGTACTTTTTCAGGAGGCAACTGGACTTTTTTGTTTTTTCTTTGAAGACATTTTCTTCTTATCCAAGAAGCTTTTTCAGCTCTTAACAGGATAATGGGGAATGGAAGGACATTTGTATCCTTTTTAGAAAATTGTTGAAGCACTTGGAGGTTTATCTGTGTCCTCAGGGTCACCTGAGTAGTGTTCCTGGTCCCTGTAGTCTGCATTTTTTTTTCTTTTTGTTTTTCTCCTTTGAATGGTGTGTGTAGGAATGAATTTCCAGAGAAAAAGGAACCAGGAGCATTGCTCAGGTGACCCTGGGGATAGAGATAAACCACCAAGTGTTTCAAGACCCTATAAAAGATGCAAATGACCAGCTGTCTGCAAGGAATATAAATCTTTCCATATCCCACTATCCTGTCAGAGCTGAAAAAGCTTCTTGGATGAGAAGCTAAACATCTTCAAAAAAAAAACACAAGAAAGTCCAGGTGCCTCCTGAAAAAGCACCTTCGAGACAACCATGACCTGGATGACTGAGAATCTCTACAGACTATGTTTGCCTATGATACTTTTTATGTGATGGTAAACATTTAGCATTATTCTGAGGGTGAGAAGCCAAGATGTTATAAGTCTGCCTAATATGGTCTTTCTCTGAGCAGTCAATTAGTTTAGGGACTTATAAGTAGAAAATGACACATTTTTTGTGAGGTCTTTCAATTCACTGAACATCAGTCATTTTGCTTCTTTATAAATAAGAGACAATGGTGTCATTATCAGATGAGAAATTAGTAAAATGTTTAAACACTGGATAACTAAAGTGATCATAGTCAAATGCAAAATGTGCATTTGATTTCTGAACTCTTTAAAATAACATGCAAGTCTAATGGTTACTATAAATTCATTTTTTTAAAAATCACAGATTAGGAATAGATATCAGCAGATAAATTAAAAAGTAAAAGAAAAGGGAAAAAGAAGATTGGATAAGTTTGATGTTATTTGACTTATTTTAATTCCTGCAACAATATATTTGGCTATTCTCTGGATGTGATTACTGTAATACTTATTCCAAAATCTAATTACCAACTATTTAAATATTTAGAAAATAACCTTTTCTTTTTCTTGTTCCTGTCTTGCACTTGGTAAATATGGAACTACTGTTTGAAGTTTGGCATCAATTTGCAGTTATAAATAACAATCCTTGCCCTGGCCAAAGGTGATATTGATAATTAATCAGGTGATGTTCATTTGGCACAGACATGAGATCACATGCAGCTTCTTTCAATGGCATTAAATCTTTTCCAAACAGAGGGATCAGGTTTTCTTTTAAGTTTCATTTGTAATTTGCTAGGTGGGCAAGGACATATAACAAAGACTGTTCTGTGCAACAATGTAGAAAAAATTATCTTAAATCCTGGTACATGATGTTACCTGCATATCTAACACTTCTTGTAGCCTAATAATTTTGGCAGCCCAGCAAAAAACAATATTATTACAAATGGGATGAGCATGCCTTAAGTTCTTCAGACAAAAGCTCAGACGCTGGTTTATGTAAAACTTAAAATTAGTTCAGTTATACTAAATTCAGTTACATCTTTTGCCAGTTATGTCTTGCAGAAAAGCCCTGTGAAATTCAAATTTATTTGGGCATAAGAAAGTTTTGTAATGTAAAACTCAAAGGTTTTATTATTGCTTTAACATATTTAATGTGTGCAGATTTAATTGACTAACCAAGAAGTCTTCGAAGCTGAAAAAATGGAAGACCATAGCAATAGTTTTTTTTTCCTACCAATATTCTCAGACTGATCAATGCATCTACATTTTTGGGATTTCCATGGCACAATATAAAACTATTTGTCATTTTCTTTTCTACAAAGTCCCCCCCCTTTCAGAATACTTTATAGAAGTCTAGTTGGTTCCTCATGCAATACTGAGGGCAAAATAGTTAAAGGCCACAGTGAACATATTCTATCCAGCTGCCAATATTCACATACATGTGTCCTATACAAATATTTTATTAACAAACCCAGTCAAGATAAGCGTGTACTTGATCAAGAAATACATGATAAACTAGTCACACTTTACTGTGTATCAAACTGTGTGCTTGGATGTGGAACTGTTGTGAGGATTGAACTAAGGCTTTAAGTGATGTAGCATTCAGACTGTACACTTTGGTTGCTTTCCAAACAGATGCCTTACAAATGAATGGTACTACAATTCCATCCTTACCTAGACAATATATTGTTAGAGCTAAAGGTTTTAGGTTGGAAAAGGTTGGAATAGAATTCCAGTACTTTGATCCATTTACAGTACTTTGGTGTGTTTTTTTTCAGATAGTGCATTAAACTATCATATTTCAAACTTAAATAACACTACACAGCCATAAATGAGCATAGTTTGGTTATAACTCCTCCCATATTATAACAACATAAATCATAAGTAGAGCAGAGAAATTGAAAAGGTACTTGAGTCAGTGCATATCTAACCTGAAGGTGGCAGTACCAAGCTGATGCTGGTTAATCTCAAAAGCTAAGCAGGGTTGGTTATGGTTGGCATTTAGGGAATCTCTTGAAAATAACAAGGCTCTAAACTGGATTACTAAACTGAAAATATATCCTGAAAGAAGATAATGGAACACTATTGTGACATATAATCCACTTCAACATGGGAACAAAAAACTGGTTTTTACAAACTACAGTGGAGATCTCCGTATCTTTGTCTATATCTGCCATTCAAAGTAGTTTATTTATGACATCCATGGAGGTCATGCAACCACTGACATACAAATTTAGTTTAAATAAAGTGTGAGCAATTACATACACACAAATATACAGCAAACATATATTATGTGGACAATACAGTATTATTACAGTATTATTACCTCTGTAATAAAGGTCAAGAAGCATACTAACAAAAATGAGACCAAAATTACATATAAAACCAAACTGATAGCAGGTAGAACAACCAAGCTTATAATGAAGATAGCCATTTGTCTGAAATGGTGGTTTCCTGCCTGGGCAGAGGGTTGGACTAGAAGACCTCCAAGATCCCTTCCAACTCTGTTATTATAAGATATTGATCGATACCTTCTGTCTTTTAGATCTATGCAGATGTTACTCCATTGTAGCCCAACAGTTAGCTGTGATAATAATAGCAAAATTTCCAATTTTCAAATTTATATCTGACCTTGGGAATCAAGTCTATGATTCAGTCCTTATTATGAAGCATATTATTGTAGCTTTCTAAAACTAGTATCCTCCATGTATTTTGTGATTGCAAGTCCCAGAAATATCAGCCAATATGGCTAAATCTGCAGGATGCCAGATTGAGAAGGTTTCAATAATTACATGTCATTTATTTCTTATGATTTAAAATTTTCTGTATGGCTTGTATTTTGTTAGCATCTTATCAGATCATTGCTGGATTCTTTCTGCATATTTTAAACTAAGTGGCACCTTTGTTAGTGCAAGATGAACAGAAAAGCACAATAAATACAATCCTTAAGAACTTGCCAGGACTTGTAGATAATGCATGACAAAATACTAATGAGATTTAAAGAAATAACATGCATTTTAATTTTTTTCTGAGCTGAAAATATGACTGTCAAGCAAATATATCCAAAGACTAAATGTTAAATAAAATGCACTTTCAATAGTTAAGATAGGAGACATTATTTCACATAATTTCACTTCTTTTTCGAAAATTAATTTCTGTGAGTTGTATCAGTCACTTTAAGTTCTTTCAGAGTGAGTTTCGTTTCCCATGTTCTGAGGTTATGAACAGTTATGAACAGATCAATAAAAAAAATATATCCTCAGGAAACCACTGGAACTGTGGGGGGCAGGGTATGTGTGATGTGCACTATCATCAGATAATACTACATAAAGTAGTTCCTTTATTCTAATGTCAGAGAACTTGCTGCAATTCCGAACCATATGAATTGGTTCAGAAAGCAGCAGTCAGCACAAAGGAAAACAGGGTATATTTAGTTTTGGAAAGGATAAAATTCCCTTTACAGAAACAAGTTTGCACTTTGTGGATGCTTCTCGATCTCAGAATATTTAAAAAGGCACCATGACACCATCCTTTTCTTTAGTCAGCTCTCTAAGGCACTGATCTGTGCATCGATTTTATTCTTATTCAAATGACTGCTTTATTATGGCATATTTGGCATAACCTTCACACCTTAAAAAGACAAAATAGTAATTTTTGAATAAATAACAAAAATACAGCTCGATGAAAAAAACCAAAAGGCAGTATTTTGCACTAATCTGCATAGGACAATGAAATTATCTGTAACTTTTAATTATCATTTTTTTCCAGATTATTCTGCATTTCTAGTACCCTTCCTTATATCTGCTTTGTGATTCAAGAGGCACTTCCAATGCTCAAAACAGATCATTTGCCTACATCAAACGTACTCAATAATGATCTGCACCATGAACTCTTGACACAGTCCCTTAAGAGCTGTGATGGAACAATAATTATTGTTACTAGTAGCATTTGGTGCGCTATTCGCCTACACACAGTAGCAGAAAAAACCCCACTTTGCATAGAAAAGAAAGTACAGTATCTTTGATTTCATGGCTCTTTAGTCTGGTTGATCAGACGCCGCGTTATGCGGGCTTTCTTCTTCTTCTCAGGATTGCAATCATCTGCCTACCTAGAATTAATTTCCATTGAACTTAATCGGCCTTTACTTCTTGGTAAATAACAGAGAACTGTGCGGAAGAGACAGCCACGACTACTTTCCGACACGCACAGGACAGCAACCTAAATCGAATAAATGGCCTTCAAGTTCTTGACAAAATTAAGTGCGCAAAAGAAAATGGCAGTTGACGCGGTTTCAAAAAAACTTAAGAAAAGTTGCTTAAGCACGCTCCGCCCTGGAGGAAGAACTTATGGTAATTTTACGGCCGCCTCGCCAAATAGTTGCTTTTCTTGAGCCCTATAGGCGGGCCTACATGTGGCTAAACGTGGAAAGAAACCCAAGACCTGTTTGAAAACAACCGCAAATGAGTGGAAGGAACAGAAACTGGTTGGCGGAGGAGAAAGAGCTAGGAATCTGCGATCAGGGACTTCTGAGGAAAAGGGTGACTTTTCAGCCTCTTCATTAAGTTGCTTAAGTTCTTTAATGTTCTTCTCTCTCATTGTCGCGCCGAAGAAATTAGAAGGATGGAATTGCTTGTGCGCCAGGGCCGTCTTATTACCAGGAGGATTAAATCCAATATGTTGGGTTTTCTCCACCTGAACAAATGCGAGCATGGTTCGCTCCGTTTTCTTTAAAAAAAACAAGTGCACGGGGACACGTTTTGTTCGCCTGTGCTTGACGAAACTTGTAGAAAGGGAAAGTGGTTGACTTTTCTGATGTTTCAGTTGCACGAAGCCAGATAATTCTGGTTACCAAATCAGCTTTGGACCAATCTGATCAGCGTGCGGTGTTTTCGAAGTAAGTGCCGCTGCATTGGGTTAGACCTTGCTTCTCAAGCCTCTGTGAAAGATTGCAGGCTGAGAGACAGCTACCGGATGCTGCGTACAATACTGAGTTCCACTCTGTTCGATAGATCTCGTTACGGAACTCTCTGCATAAGGCTCAGATCTATAGCACGTGCACAGCATTGCAGCTTGAAGCTGTTTTTTTTTTTAAGCCTTGCTATAAACGCAGCAGGACATACTTCGAAGAAATACGTTTATACTAAGAAGTCTTACAGATTAATCCTACTCGTATGTTATAATGATCAGCCTACTAGTTGATTTTCTGATGATTAGAAACGGGGTGTAAGTGCTGTTGCATAACGGGCTTGCTTTATACTGAGTCAAACTTTTGCATGCCGTGGCTGCTGTGTTTTAACGCGACCTGCCAAGGTTCGAGGTATGATAATCTGTGGAAGTAGATAGCGTTCCCATACCTGGGCTGCAGATAATCAGGGCGAACGCTAGAAGGCAACAAAAACATTCAGAAAACTAGCAATTCTAGATTGTATGGTCCTATGGAAGATACCGTAGGTTAAAGTCGGTTTTTCAGTTATGGCCCTCTGAATTTAGAAAGCGACATACTGGCCCACATCCGAAACATTGTGAATATCTTTCCTGGATTGTAAATCTCTCCATCCCCCTTCCCACCCTGTTACTTGTAGTTTCTATAGGGCTTCGGTTTTTCTTACTGCCTCCAATTATTTGTATATGAGTCTGTAAAAAAAAAGGTGGTAAGCAGTATCCTTGGATAATTTTGCTCATATTATTTATCTGACTGGAAAATAATGTTTCTAGCTAGTTTGAATAACTAGTGCTATTGGATATGGGTTTTTAAAAATATTTTTTCTACATTTCGTATCCTGATTTACTTGTACCACATGTAGATGTGGGTAATCATTACCTAGTTGGAATGTTTATATGTGAATAGATTTATTTGGGTTTTTATACCTTTCAATTATCACAGGCAATGAACAGGTTCTCATATAACATAGGGTTACAACTGAAAAAAAAATACAGTATAACTATTGAAAAATATCAAGTGCACAGCCTTTGGGCTAGAACAGGAATGTCAAAGTCACAGTCTGGATGCATTACGTGCTGGCCACTCCCACCCGTTTTATAGAAGGGGAAAATAGTCATATGTCATGTGACAATGTGACACCACGAGTTTGACATCCCTGGGATAGAATAATACTCATTTGGCCCTAGTCCTCTCTGGAATAGCCATGTTTTCAAGCCTCTTTAGAAGTAAATGAAGAAGGGGATGGTCCAGATATTTGAATATAGGGGGTTATCATCAAGAATGCTCAGTTGCATTCCCTTTGGCAGTGGATCCTCAGGAAGCCGCCTTTTTCACATTTTGTTGAGCAGACAGATTGAAACAGAGAGAAGATATCTCTGAGTTATCCTGAATCTTGAAAGGCTTTCAAGATAATAAGCAGCACTTTTAGTTATACCTGGACACTCTCCAACAACCAATTTATCACTTGGCAAGGGTGTTACATGAAAAAAAACACCTTGTTAAACAGTTGTGGCTTCTGACTAGTCTTCAAGAACAGTAGCCCAGGCAGGAGGTGACAAGGGTGCGAATAACTGTGCAAAGCCTCTAATTGAAAAAAAAAAGCCACAGCTGTGCTGAGGATCTTCTAACCAAAGCCTCACCTAATGCATAGCAGGAACTACGAGTTGAAAAAGATTCCTAAACTGTACAGCTCTGTTTGGGGAAGAGCAATCCGGACCTGATGACACATTTATTTAGGTTTCCATTCCATTTTGCTGAGATTTGGCTTAAGCCTGTTTAACTTATCCAGACCAGTGGTGAAATCCATTTTTTTTTACTAAGGGTTCTGTGGGCGTGGCTTGGTGGGTCGGGTGTGGCTTGGTGGACGTGGCTTGGTGGGTGTGGCAGGGGAAGGATACTGCAAAATCTCCATTCCCACCCCACTCCAGGGGAAGGATACTGCAAAATCCCCATTCCCTCCCCACTCCTGGGGGAAGGATATTGCAAAAACTCCATTCCCACCCCACTCTGGGGCCAGCCAGAGGTGGTATTTGCCAGTTCTCTGAACTACTCAAAATTTCCGCTACTGGTTCTCTGATCTGCTCAAAATTTCCACTACCGGTTCTCCAGAACCTGCTAGTTTTCCCCCTTGATCCAGACCCTGATAGAATCTGTACCACATCTCTTCTCCAATCCAGAATGGAGATATACAGTTTTCTTTGTAGATCACTCTGTGCCAGGAGATGACCTATTCCAGCAGATTTGTATAGATGTTAAAAACAGGTAGGATAGACCAAGCCTGCAACACTCTGCAATTCACTACTCATAGATGTGATTTCTGCTCCACTGAAAGTAACCTCTCAGAAAGGAACAGCACTGAAAAACGGTGCTCCCACTTTCAACTAGCCTGGAAGAAAGTCATGATTGGTGGTATCAAAGATCCAGCAGAATGAGAAGGCTTGCATTCTCCTTATATTACTCCTACTAAAGATCATCAATAAGAACAGTTAATGTAGTTTCAGTCTTTTATGCAAATCTGAATCCCAACTGAAAAGGGCCCAGCTAATCAATTTTTTATAAAATGTGAAACTGATAATTATTGAGGATAGGTAGGTTCAGTACCTCCTTGCAGCATTCACAAAACAGATAAAGGCAGGGATCTAGTCTTCATGTTGCAAAACTTACAGCACATGGAACCCTGCACATAGAACATAGCGCATAGAATTCCTCAAGATTCACAGACTCAAACTGATCCCAAATAATCTTGGAAGACAATGCATCTATCTCAGCTGGACCTACTTAGCTAATGTCCAACTCACAGCAAAATCAGTTTTATCCTCCACATACTTAAAAACTCTTCCAGCCTGGATTTATCCAACAGGGATAAAAATGCAGTCACCAGTACATTTACATTTTGCTATTCTTTCCACCATGATAAGTGTATTGAATTATTTTTTTCTCCATGGAATTGTGTCTGATTCTTGGACACTGCCTGGACAAGTCCCTGCAAGTTTTTTTGGCAAGGTTTTTCAGAAGTTGTTTGCTATTGCTTCCTTCCCATTTTCTGACAGAAAATGACTGTTCCAAGGTCACCCTGCTCATGGTGTTTTGCCATCTAGCTAATGCATTAGCTAGCAGAAGCATGAACTAGATGACCTTTGTTTCTTTGAACAGGTTTTATGTTTTTTAATAGCTCTCATTTTTAGCTTTTTATGATTGTATTGTACTAAATTATAGCCTACAGTCTTTTGCATTTTTCTGCAGTGCTTTTAAGAAAAACATGGAAACTAGAAATGAAATGTTAAGGCACTGCTGATGGGTTTAAACTATGCTCTTCCAAATTATAACAAGGATATTTCTTCAATCTAATTTCTCTTAGAAAGGAAAACTTCAGTTATTGATAGAAAGTAAAAGCATGCCTCATTTTAATTTTTTTTTTTGGTATAAATAGCATTAGGAATGTGCAGCTCATTTTGGCTGCAATTATAAAGGAATAGTGATAATTATTCATATATGTAATTGCAAAAATGAAGCTGGAAAAATTTTTGCATTGCTTTTCAATGATTTTTCAAATAATTTGACATGTTTATGCAGAATCCTGTTGTAGAATAAACATAATTTCCGTCATTCGCTACCAAAATCTTTATTAACCAAATTTATTTGGCTGCTCAACTCACACGACTCATTCATCCTTCATTTGCAATTATTTTCTGATAAAAAAAGATTACTTCCTCTGATGCTGCAATGGCAAAGATGCTAAAATGAAGTTGAACTGTGTTGAAGAGTGTGTTTTTGAGTAATATGTAAGATCAGTTTTAGATTCTAAGTGATTTGTTCCAGCTATTTTCTAATATGAAAAGGGACATGCTGGGGGAGTAAAGTCTAGTTTGACTTTTGGTAAAGCATCAATAATGGGGATACTTTACTGAAATTTTAGCATTGCTATTTTTAACTAAAGACAGCTGCCAGCTATTCAAAAGTTACACTATGTAATTAAGGGGGAGGCTCCGTATACACTAAAGCAGGCTAACTGGAAGGTCAGGGAGAGTCTTTTTTAAAGGATGGGGTGAGGTTAATCATAAGCTGTAAGTGCACATTCTTGTGTAATGGAAAAGTGAATCCAAATAACATTTATGCCAGCCATTTCAGAGATGCGTTCTGCCAGGAACATTTTAATACCATCTTAGATGATTTCTTTTGAAGGTTTTTTTTTTGAAGTTTGCATTTTACTGCACTTTTGACAGCATTCTTGGCTTCTTATAAATGCACCTACTTTGGTTACTGAATAATAAATTAATGAACTGCAAAGGTGATCTAATACCTTTTGAAAGTGCAAGTACTCTAGCAGGAGAGCAGCTGTTTATCATGTATCTGCTGAGGTTCAAAACAGGCAGTTTATCGCTGATCTTAAAGAGTCCAGCAAGTTTACTTTAAGGACATAATCCTGTGTGTGTTCACTTAGAAGTCCCATTAAGTTTAAGGAATCTATTCAGAAAGTAAATTAGGGGCTTGAATTCTGGGATGGGAATAATTACTGCCGACAAGCTGTTTCGAGGCCATACATTCACCAGTAATTTAGCCACAGCCTGCCTTATCGCTGTTTGTTTTTCTGAAGAAAAAAAAGGTTGAATTCACCCTTACAGGACATGCATTGATAATGATCTTTTCTTTTGATGTTTTACCTTTGAACCTTAACCTGGTTGATCCATTTATCTGCAATTACCCCATCGCTGATATTTCAAAGTAATCTATCTCCTCCTTTTTTTACTTGAGATGGTTTGGTCAACTTCTATCAGGGCGTCACGCACCCTCCCCCCCCTTGTTTTTGTTTAAGCACTCTGCCATAGGATCACCTGGCTTTTCTCCTTTTACATTGGTTGCATCGGCCAGGGCCAAACTGTCCAATCAGATTCGGG
This sequence comes from Ahaetulla prasina, assembly GCF_028640845.1. Taxonomy (NCBI): domain Eukaryota; kingdom Metazoa; phylum Chordata; class Lepidosauria; order Squamata; family Colubridae; genus Ahaetulla; species Ahaetulla prasina. The sequence goes on along the minus strand of NC_080544.1, from coordinate 54,341,022 downwards.
CGCTCGCGTTAGTGTTGCTGGGCAGAAGAAAAACAAACAGAAACCAAGGGAAAGCGAGCACCGGCGGGACCGACTTAAGGGGAGGGGGGAAAGAGGTGTAGCCGTCTGAGCAGCTCCGAGGCCGCCGCCTATGGTAATTTGACTCCTTCGCTGTCCTCGGGGAGCGTGACGTTAAAAGCTGAGGACTCGCCTTTTGGGCGGCGCTGTGAGGGAAAAGGATGCGGTTTTTTTATGTCTGAAGTCGTGAGAGAGTATTTATTTTTTTAATTATTTTTCACATTTCGGAACCGTCCGTCTCCCGCTTCTCGAACTGGTCAGGGGGAACTGCTGTGCCGTCTCTCCTGGCACTGTTTGGTCTTTTCTGAGGTGGAGATTCATTCCCATTCCTAAAAGGACTATAAGGGGCGCGCATAAGAGCACAAAAGTGCCTACAGTTCCTGTCCTATTGTTTCCTTTCATTATATCAAATTAATATAGTTATTGCATACTTTTGCTTATATATATGCTTATATGATGTGTTGTTGTTTTATGTTAATGCTTGTGTATACTGTTGTGACAATAATAAAAAAAGAGATCAGACAGAGATCGCAGGTCTCGTACGGCTTCCGCTTTCGGTCTCCTTCCCCTGCTCTTGGTCCCGTTTCACACTAACGACCATCCTGAGAGCCCTGAGGCAGCTGGGGCTCTCCTCCCATAAAAGTGCGCGATGAGAGCCGGCTCTTTTAAGTGCCCAGATCCGAGTAAAAATCACCACCTAGATAAAGTGGAGCGCATACCCCTCCTTTGCTAACCGCGGTTGCTTTGAAAAGGAGGCGGGGCTGAGGAAGAAGAATAGGCAATAATGGGGTAGGTGAGTCCTCCAGCTTGCAGAAACAGAATCTTGCCCCTTTAACGAAGATTAAAGCAGTTGCTGTCCAAACAGCTCTTTTACTGCTGTGCCCAGCCTCCTGTCACTCTGTGAGTAACCTTAGATTTCACAATTCTATCTTTGCTTTTCACATTGTGGAGACTCCCCAATTTTAGAGGTGGCAATCAAGTTATCTTGAAAAAGTTTTTTTGGGGGGGTAGTTTTGCTTATAATTATTTAACTGATTTGAGGTACATTCGGTCGGTTGTGCTTGACTTGACCCTGTTGCTGAACTGTAATGTCAACTGTAATTGTTAACTTCTGTTTCAACCAACTTACTGTGATTTGTAAACCTGGATTTAAGGCTTACCATTTTGGATGAACCCTAGCAGTTGTGGTTATTCAGTAAACTATGTTAAAATAATTTGTGGCTTACTGGGTTATGCAAATTTAGCTTTAATTTACATGAAGCAACATTGACAGCTGTCAAGGCTGGTTCTTTCTCTGGAAGAAAAGTCATTATGGAAAATAATACAACTGAATTCTGGGGTGGTGTGGAAAGGACTGCACTGTGTGGCAAAAGCAGGTACTCTATGCAAGTTCGTGTCTGATTTCCCATTTGATTAATTTGTTGTTTTAAGGATAGGTATTAAATGCAACTACATTTTTTCCTTCATTCCGTCAAGGGCACCAATTATTTTTATTCAAACAGAACAGAAATTTCTGTTTTCCAAAACTGTTCTGTTATCTAAAATTACCCAAAGCATTGTTTTAGTGAAAGTTAGTGTTTCAGAATTTCTAGTCTGGAAAAGTTTATAAAAGTTATTACCTTCTTTGAAATTAAGATAAATGGTGGGGTTCCTGTGGAGAGATAGGTTCTGTGAGATTCCAGTGTTAAGTGATGGTTACTAGGTTTATGTATCACAGTAAACCATGTTTTATTTAGCATAGGTTCTTGAATTTAACCCATTTTATTCTGTTTATTGAGAGCCAGTTTGATGTAATGGTTTAGACCCAGGCTATAAACGGGAGACTGCGAGTTCTGTCTTAAGCACAAAACCAACTGGTGATGTTGAATCAATCATGGCAAACTACTTCTGAAAATCTTGACAAGCTAACTTGCAGGGGCTAATCCAGGCAGTTTCCAGCGGTCAACACTGATTTAAAGACAGACACATACAAACAAAATCAGTTTATTGCTCAGCTTATCATGTCACGGATTTTAGTTCAGAATGGTATTCATCCTGAGCCACCCTTCCCCAACCTGGAATGTTTCAGGTGAATGGATTTTTAACACTCAGAATTCCCCAGCTAGGATGTTCATTACTGAGATCACCACTATTGAAGTACATATATCACCTAATAAATATCATATTTATATAGCCGCCCATTCATAAACTCAAATTACAGATCTGAATTTAGTGATCATAACACCTTGTCTGATATAGTGACTCAAAATACATGTAAATGAAGTACTGTAAATGGCCTAGCTTTGCATTACAAACCACAGTAGTCATATTCAGACATAATAGAACATCAGTGTTTAACAACATGCTGCAGTGATCTTCCTGCTTATCAGAGAAGAAATTGATACCTTTTGTATTTATTTCATACATGCTAATTCAGCCTCAAAATGTCCAACTTCAGATAATTGTAGTTTTTTTAAATAAGAAAATAAGTTTTTTAAGTTGTTCAAATCTTCCTTTCAGAATAGAATAGAATAGAATAGAATAGAATAGAATAGAATAGAATAACAGAGTTGGAAGAGACATTGGAAGTCTAGTCCAATCCCCTGCTTAGGCAGGAAAGCCTATACTTAAGACAAATGGTTATCCAACATCTTCTTTAAAACTTCTAGTGTTGGAGCATTCACAACTTCTGGAGGCAAGTTGTTCCACTGATTAATTGTTCTAAGTGTCATGAAATTTCTCCTTAGTTTTAAGTTGCTTCTCTCCTTGATTAGTTTCTGGTTTGACTAGTGCTGGGGGGAAAAAACCCAGCTGCTTTTCTTATATGAGGAAACAAAGTTGCTGTTATAGCTAAACCGACGTTTTCTTAGATAAAAAAAAGGAATAAAACATTGAATGCCAAGTAATAAAATGATTTTAAGTACAATGTTACATTTAATTTGAATTGTTTTTATTTGATAATGAAGTTAGTTTTCTATTCAATATAAACACAGTGGTTAGATATGAGATGGATGATGGCATATATAAATTTAATAGTATATAAAATAAATATTATTATATCCTGTGGGAATATACAAGTATATTCCACAATTTTTGGATCACAGCTACAGTGCATTCTTCCATTTAAGGCTGATGTTTTTCAAATCTTCCTGAAATGTCTGGAACCAGGTTTTCTTTGGCCTTCCTCTTTTTCTCTGAACATCTGGTGGTATCCAATTGATTGCAGTTTTTGCTGAACGTTGCTCACTTACACCGATCACCAGTCCAGCAAAGCACATTCTACATTCTGTCACTGTCTCAGAGAGTCTTCAGAAATTATTTCTTTGTAGAATTTCCTTATTTGTGACATAGACCTGATATGAGATATGAAGAATCTTCTGCGACAACGTTGTTGGAAGATATCTTATGAATAATTTTTGTTGTAGATTTCCAGGTCTCATTGACATAGATGGTAGTTGGTGTGACAATGACATTAAATAATCTGATTTTGGTTGCTGTGTTTATAACAGATGTGATCCAATTGAGCACATTTGTTGGAAGACAGCAGTTGCTTTACCCATTTGGCATTTCGCATCTCCTTCCCCCATCTTTATTCATGATGCTACTAAGGTAGTTAAATTGTTCTGCAAAGTTTTAAGGCCTGTTCTAATGTTGTCAGAGTGGTGTTTTGAACATTGCCAGCGTGCATCATCTTGTTCACAATTTCACTAATTTTTAAGTCTACTTGCTTCTGCTTCAAGTGCCAATGTCATGATATCTTAGTGTTTTCAAGTAAAGCTATGCTATCAGAAAAATCTAGGTCAGTCAATTTGCCTTGCTTATTCCATAGAATGCTGAAATCCAACTTATTCACTTCTTTTCCTATGGTATAGTCTGTGATAATCAGAAATAAAAATGGGGATAGAACTACAACCACAACTACAACTACCAGTATTAATTGCAAAGAAGTCAGTACTGCCATTTTCAATTTTTACACAGTACTTACGTGTTGTGAAAGTTTCTGAAGATATTAAGACATATCCTATGTCTTAGGATATCATATGTTTGTAAATAAAATAAATAGACCAGATACTAAACATTTGCAGCACTTTCAGAGCTATAGACTGATGATATTTGTTACTGCTAAAAAGAGTGACTGTACATTCTATGTGCTGTTCAAAGCACTGTAGATAGGAAAATAAACTTTGTTAAACAAGGTTTAGTTTATGCTTAAAAGAGCAAAAGGTATGCAGTGGCTCAGTGATTAGAACGCTGTGTGCTAGACCATTAAAGTTCTACAATTCTGTAGTTCAAGACCCAAGTGCCGTGAGATGGAATGAACTCCTGTTACTTGTCCCAGCTCTTGCCAACCTAGCAGTTTGAAAGAATACAATTCAAGTAGATGAATAGGTACCACATATAAGCATATGAGAAGGTAACAGTGTTCTGTGTTGTGCCATATGCTTTGTGCTGTGGCATGATGTCATGTAAGCCACATGACCGCAGAAACATCTCCAGACAATACTGGCTCTTTGGCTTAAGAAACGGAGATGAGTACTTCCCCCTGAAGTCAGTCATGAATAGCAGGCTACAACCCGCAGGGACACTTTTAACTTTACCCTTTAAAAGAGCAAACTTAAAATACATTGTTAGCCAGAATTTTCTTAATATTTGAAGATCTAACAGCAGATATGACTTGATTTTAAAATGTCAGCCAATTATATTTTCTTCTTTATTTTATTTTTAAATGTATTTAGCAGGTGGCAGACTTCCCCTATTGGTCTATAATTCTTAGCAGAAGTTGAATCTTGTCCTTCCTTTGGTAATAAAGCAATATTGGTTTCTCTTCACAATTCTGGCATTGGAATGCCCTGTAAAACAGAATTCATCACTGTCTAAAATGGTTGCCAAGGTTGATCTTCAAAACATTTATAATAAGAACATGGTAATCCATTTGTTCCTGGTGCCTTTCCTATTTTAGTTTTTTTTACAGCTTCTAATATCTGCCTAATAGTTATAGGGGTATTCATAATTGGTCTCTAAGATTGTGAAAATTTAGGTAAGTTCTATTTTTAAAATACTCCGCTATCTGTTCCAAGAAAGTAGTTTATATGTTATATACAAATTGAAATAAAAGTCATGAATTTTTTATGTATATATGCATTCTTCAATAATACAGTGTTGGCATCCTGAATTTTCAATATTCTTTTTCCTTTCTCGATTGATAAGCAAACCATTTCTTTGGTTTATTTGCAAACTCAAAATTCTTCTGTTTTGCATAGTTCAATTTAGTCTATTTTTCTTATATTTAACATAGGTAATTGTTGTAAAATGTTGATCTGATATACTATAGTTGAATTTGCCACTGTTTTTTGTAAACTCTCTTTTTAAAAATTTCATCCAAAATAGCCTGCAATTTTTCTTGGGACTTCTTTTTCAAATACCATTACATTGAATAAAGTAAGTAACCTTCCATAAAGGCCTTTACTTGTATCCCAATCAATCCTTAAATTAATACCTTTATTTAAATAGTTATTAAAAATTACCGTATATACTCGAGTATAAGCCGAGTTTTTCAGCACGTTTTTTGTGCTGAAAAACGTCCCCTCGGCTTATACTCGGGTCTATACGGCTTATACTCGAGGTGTTTTTTTTTTTAAGCCCCTCGGCTTATACTCGAGTATATACGGCTTATACTCGAGTTGTTTTTTTTTTTCTTTTTTTCACATTTTACCGGACGGCGCGGGGAAGCCCTGCCCGTGCAGTGAGAGGGCGGGGCGGGGGGGCCGCCAGCCTTCTCAGCTGGGGGAGGAGGGTTTCAACCGTAGGTGCCTCATTTCCCACCCTCGGCTTATACTCGAGTCCCCAGTTTACCCCAGTTTTTGGGGTAAAATTGGGGACCTCGGCTTATACTCGGATCGGCTTATATTCGAGTATATACGGTAATTTCTTTTTATGGTCATCTGTCATTAATTCCTTTTGTAATATCCCTTCATTTTATATATCTACCAAAATGTTGTAGATTTTCTCTTAAATATTAAAGTGAGTTATGATTAGAAAAAGTTTAGGTAAAATATCCACCTTAGAAATCTTATTTGCTAAGTTCTTAAGAATCCATATCATGTCACGTCTTGAAAACCATCTGTGTCTTTCTCTAAAATAAGCATATTGTTTAGCAGTACTATTCATCTATCTCTAAATCTCTACCAAAGTCAGATTATTTATTAAATAATTTAAAAAGTAATTTTAACTGTTCTCCTTTCTTTTGACCTTTTAGTTTTAACTAATTACTATTAGTCTCTCTCAGCCAAAGTCCAATAGCAAAATAGAGTGTTACTTCAGTTTAGCTGACCCCAGTGGATTTCATATGCAACAGGTCAAACAATTCAGTGACTAATACAAATGAGGCAAATACTCCATTTGGATCAGTATAGGTAATGCAATGATTTAATAATAAAAATAACATGTTTTCCATATTTAAGTAACATTTGTGAAAAATGGTTGCCCCTCTTCTCCAATCAATACATATACCATTCTTTTAGGTACTGTGTGATGTTTAACTGTGTTTATTGGATAACCTATATATGCTTATACACTGAATTTATTTGCCACACAGAAGTTCCTTCAAGTTCAAGGCTTTTAGATGAGTGCTTATAAGATCAGTCACAAGTATAAACATCTTAGAAATATGTTATTTTTCAGTTTTCAGCTCTAAGCTAGTGGATGTTTTCCTTCCGGTGTGTGTGTGTGTGTGTGTGCATGTTCATTCCTTATTTAAATAAATAATACCTTGTTTTCCCCAGAATAACACATCCCCTGATAATAAACCCAATCGGGCTTTTGAGCACATGGCAATAAGGCCAAACTCTTATTTCAGGGTTCAAAAAAAATATAAGACAGGGTCTTATTTTCAGGGAAACACAGTATGAACAAGATGTTATTTTCTATATAAGTTGTTGTGATTATATTTGGGTGTAAAATCTTACTATCAAGAAAGATTGATAGTCCCACACCCTGAGTTTGATTTAACTACTATAATAATAGTATACTTTGTATAACATACATTCAGTTGATAAAATTCAACAGTATATAAAGATCATACTAGGTTCACAAAGCACTATTCTGTTGTTACTGATTTTGCTAGTTAATTGTGGTTTTTCTTTTGCTTTCAAGGAGACTGACTTTATGTAATGGAAGACATTATCAAGAGGAAAGGAATTAATTTTACAACCTAAACAATTACGTGGACATCTTGAGTTTTTGAGAAAGATCTAAGTGAACTTTTCTAGCAGAAAGAAAATATATCAGCAACCTGTATAACTCGTGGATGATTGGCTGAGGTAATGCAGAAAAACTCCTTGCTGTGAGGTATGAAGTAAGACACCTGATGTCATAATATGAGCCCTTAGCAATACATGGTATTTACTTGTTAAAGGTAGGGGAAGAATGTGGAGAAAGAAGATATATTGGTTAAATATTGACTGAGAACTTTACTGGGATTTCTTAATAAATAAAAGGCTCCCAGGTAAAATTTAAAATTCTGTTAGGATGGTTGTCTGCTTTTTCTCTGATGTATGTATAGTTACCATGCTATCTAAACTCAATTTGATTAGAAATAAAACTTGTCAATGGTGCTAACATAATTTAAGGTATTATGTTAAAAATGTCATACAGCATAAGTTTCAAAGTTGACAAGTGAACATAGAGTAATAGAAATTCCTGAAGTCCAATTATCTACTTTTAGGGTAAAATAATGCATACAAACAAAATGGTATGATATGTATAACGTTTTGGGAACTACAAAAGAGACCCATGTAGACAAATTAGGCAACCAGTATTGGTAATCAATTTCTATTAAAATAATAGTAATAAGATTCTATTCTGGACATAGAGTTTTCTTATATATGCTAAACTATACATATATAAGGTGCAGAGCCTACAATGCTCTATGCTCTTATTTGCATTAAAGTGCACAAATATGTGCAGATATTATATTGGTTTGTTAAAAGGTTACTCAATTGGTGAAATAAAAATATATTACCAATCCAAGTTTTAAATGGATAACAAGAAGCCAAATGAAATATTTTTAAATTATGAGAATGTATTCATCTCACTAATTCACTGTTAAATAACACTACAGTAATCTTAATTTAATATTTACTAACTAACTTTTATCACTTTGTCAGAGAATATCGTTCTCATTAACAATCATAATTGGGACCAGCCAATTGGGATTGATCGTTAGGCAAAGCCGTTGCTAAGCGAAACAGTGACCGTGCTTGTGATCTTACTTAAGCTTTTTGTTTATAGACCTGTGAAGGCTGTAAATATGAGGATTGAAAGCGTTACTTTTTCAGCCCTAATTGATGACTAGCTACAGGATTTTTACAAGTTACTAAAACTGACATAATTGTGCTAAAAGTGTTTTAATTCCCCTTTCCCTTAACTAGGTCAGAAACAAAAAGATAAAAACTTCATTTATATTCAGTGTAGCTGAAATACTGTTGAACAACTATGGAAGTAGAAAATGAACAGACAGATATCATCAATACAACAACAGGTAAGAAATTAAAAGAAAGCACAGTTAAAAAGCAGAAGATATTATATTCACCTTTTATACAAGTTTCTATAAATATATTTTATTGTACATTTTAAGAAAAAAATATATTCAGGAAAGGAAAAGCATAAAAAAGGGGAAAAGTAAAAAAGAGATTAGTAAAAGTAAGAGATTAGATAAGTACAAGGAAATTAAAGCTTTTCAGCATTTTACTAATTGATTGTAACTAAACATATTTTAACATTTAAAAACATGAAAATTGCTCTTAAACTCTACATAGATTATAAATTATAGGAACAGTAGTCAGTACAATATGAGTCATAAAATGAAATTGTAAACTATGATAAATCCTGTCCCTGCCACTAGAAATCTATTTTAATATAAGGAATCCTATAAAACTGAATATTAAGAAGACCTCATATTTTGGCTGTGATACAAATGCATATATAAAATTGTAATCTAGGAATGGTCTCTAAATTGAATTAAGTTCTTCTCCATAAAATATCGACTGGACACATTTTCTATAGCATTTTTTGATCTAACATTTTTTCCACAATGGCATGCCAGCTGTGTACAAGAAGCTCACAAACATTAAAAAAAACACCAAAAAAAACCCCCTCTCCAAGCATTTCAAGAAAAAAGAGATATTTTGACGAGCTTCCTATCGTAATACGGTATATGATTTATATCTGAAAGTAGTACCTAATGCATGTGGTAGGAATGTCTAAAATTTTTAGAATGCAAAATATTTCATGTACGAAATCTCACATTTTGAATTGAAAGCAATTGCTTTGTTTAAAATTTAGAACAGGCTATTTGAAATGCACACACACTTATGTAAACACAATTAAGCATAATTGCCCACTAAATTTTTAAAGAACTCAACTAATAGATCCAGAGCAGTTGGGATCTATCAGCGGACCATTCTAACTAGTCCACTATTGTTGAAACTGCTTTCCATCCTTCCAAAGTCAGTAAAATGAGGACCCAGATTGTTGGGGGCAATATGCTGACTCTGTAAACTGCTTAGAGAGGGCTGTAAAGCATGGTGAAGTGGTATATAAGTCTGTTGCTATTGTGTGGATCAAGGGGATCTGTGATCTATAGTTTGAGGAGGAAGCAATTTGTCTGTGGCAAAATATTGATGTTAATGTCCTCCATGTTCAGGTCAAACCTCATCTACACAGAAGTAATGGTCCAAGTATATAATTTGTTTCAGCTGTACATAAAACCATCAAGAAAATTAAATTTGCAACATAGATAATTTTAAATATACTGTGCTGAATTATATGCTCCATTATGACTATTATTACTCCCCAGAACATTAGTAAGTGTTTTCAGGTTTGTGTTTTTTTCAAAGGAATAGTTTATGTTGACAGCTAATGTGTGTGTGTGTGTGTGTATGTGTGTGTGTGTTTCTTTTTTTAGAAGTGGATAATCTTAGTGATACTCCTTTTTCTGGTGAGGAGGAAAATGTTGGACCTGATGAAATAAAAGTTGAAATCAATGGCAACTGGATCCCTGCAACATCTATTAATGAAGCTAAAATCAATGCCAGAGCAAAGAGAAGATTGAGAAAAAATTCCTCTAGAGACTCTGGAAGAGGTGACTCAGTGAGTGATACTGGTGAAGCCCTGAAAAGTGGAGTTGTTGTGCCAACAAGTCCAAAGGGAAAATATCTGGATAGGCGGTCTCGTTCTGGAAAAGGAAGGGGCCTACCAAAGAAAGGTGAATGCTGTTTGGTTGTTGTTATTTTTAGCAAATAGCAATAAGAGAGTGATTTTTATTTTGCTTTTTTCTTCATGTCAGTCCTTTGTTGCTTTTACTTATTTTAAGTAATAAGATAAGCAGCAAAGAGATTTGAAAATCTAGAACTCTTGAATTTAATATTTGCCTTAGAATTCTTTGAAAAAAGTTAAGAGTCCTCATTTTAATATTGACAAATATTGATACAGTTAATTTAAATGAAATAGTGATTTAAAACAAGCATATTATATTAAATGTATTAAAATTGTGGCATGTCATCTTGTCCAAAACACTGAAGAATTGTCAGTTGGGCACATGACTTTTGAAGCTTTCATATATATATATGAGAAATCATATGAGAAAAGATATTAGACTTTCACTTAAGATGTTAGAGGGGAAGTAATAAGATAATTGCTATATTCATCATTATAATCTGGTTGTTACATTTGATTTTAAATTCATCCCACCCCTTTGGCCAGGTGGTGCAGGAGGCAAAGGTGTTTGGGGAACACCAGGGCAAGTATATGATTTGGAGGAAGTGGATATTAAAGATCCCAACTATGATGATGATCAGGTAAAAAATGCTTAGTTTGTTCGTTGATTGTTCAGAATGAGACCATATAATCTGCTTTCCTATTATGTACACTGCTACTGTGACTGCTAATTTATGCTTATGCAAAGCTCTTCTGTGATTATTATATATATAAAAAGCTGTGTAGGGCTTCAGAATTGATTTTAAAGAGATTTTTGGAATGTGCAGGAATAAGAATATATTGTATTTTTTTACTTTCTGCTTTGACCATGCTGTTTTCCTTATCCCCAACTTTTAAAATGTGAAGTCGTTTTTGAGTCAGCTCTACTCCTGGTGACTTCATGGAAATATCCCTGTACATTTAGTCCTCCACTTACAACTATTTGTTTATTGACTACTAAAAATTATAATGGTGCTGGACGAAGGGACGTATGACCCAGGCCTGCAGTGTGCCCACCCTTAATGTGCATGGGAGTGCTACAACTCCATCCTTTTCCACCATTGCCCGTGAGGCTTTAGTTGATTAGATCCACTGATATGCTGGGCATAACTGATTCAGGCTGGAAGGCTTCAGTTGTTAAGGCCCAGCAATGTGTGTACCTTCTCCCTCCCTCCTGGCACTGCTTAGAAGTCTGGTCTTTTGCCTGCTCCACCACTCTTGGAAGGCTCAGTGGTGCACAGGCCTTCTCCTTCCCCTCTCACTGCTCTTGAGAAGCCTCCCTTTTCTTTAACTTCCCATGCCTGGAAGCCCTCAGCCATGTAGGTACATGGACCTCCTCCCTCCCCCCTAACTCCTGTTCCGAGCCAACCTTGAGAAAAATTGCTTCTCTAACCTTGAGGAAGATTGCCTTCACTATCTTTCTAGCTGAGCCTCATATTGGCTGCCCACACCAATCAGCACCTGCAGGAAAGGGAAGGTAAGTAAACCCATGTTTTATGGGGCAGGAATAAGGCCGGGAATTCTGGGAGTGGAGGGCACGGATGAAGCCAACATGTTGCTGTGCCTAGTTGGCTGAGGCCTTATAGCCTGAGTCACGTTTCTATATGCTAGTGGGCGCTGGTTCTCCAAAGACATCCCTGACCTGCTCAGTCACTTAATGATTGCAACAGGGAGAGCTGGGATTGTTTGTTGAGCAAGGCAGTTGTGGGAGTTTTGCTTAATAACTACAATGACTTACGACTAAAATTACAGATTCAATTGTGGTCATAAGTTGAGGACTAACTATAGTTTTGGGGCAAATATATGAAAATATTTTCCATTCTCTTGTCCCAGGATGTTTCTTTGACTTCCCAGTTTAATTTATAGCCCTGATATTTGATGGTTATCTTATATTTGAGTAATATTCTGTTGAAGCCTGTTTAATTTTTGATATCAGCTAAGCAAGGCTGTGTGCAATGCCCAGACACATTTAAAAAGTTTGTACAAATTGTTGACTCAATAATAATTAAGTACCATTGTTTTAAAATTTGTATATGTAGCTGGAGAGATATTCAGCACACTGAGGTTTATAAAGGCCTTTTTTCTGGCCCCAGAATTGTGATAATGTTTGGTAGCCTACCTTCAGGACTTTAACTGTATATTTTGTTAATTTGCCATAAGAGATTATGTTAGAAGAGAAGCAAAGTGGTGGCAGAAACCGCTAAATAGCAAAATAAATATTCTTAATATTCAAATATGTTTGTTTAGTAAAGTATTCTGTCTTTATTTGAAATAGGATAACTGTGTGTATGAAACTGTAGTTCTACCTTTGGATGAAAAAGCATGTGAAAAAACACTAACTCCAATAATTCAAGAATATTTTGAACATGGTGATACTAATGAAGTGGCGGTATGTCTAATCTTTTCAAAGGCAGATGATGTTCAATGAAGTTTAGAATGTCTCTAAAGAATGGAGTCTCTTAATCACTTAAATTTTACTGTATAATTTTAGTGTATGCATTAAATACTAGTATAAATAAAAAATTTAAAAGAGTTTTGTCATGGTGTTTCCAGTCCTTTATACTTTAGAATATAGCCATCCTGTTGAATGTTTGTTGGTGCTATTAGATTTGAAATAGTTTATACCTGAAGTTGCACTTCAAGTCCACTTCAAAATTCAGGACAATTAATTTATTATGTATTACTAGAGATGGACCAATGCCATTCTGAGTAACCCAAAGTGTTTAAATCGCCTTCTGTTTGTTCCCATGTAAAACATTCTATAAATTTTGAAGCAAAAATATTTTCTGTCCACCAAATATTTTCTGTCCACTCACCAAAAGTTTTTCTGCACAAAATGGTCTTGTAAAAGAGGTAGCCTCATGAACTAATATATTCCCTTGTGTTTTTTATGTAGAATATTCAAATTATAACACCCCAAAATAAAATGACAGTTTACTTTCTACTCTTCTAGGAAATGCTGAAAGACCTCAATCTTGGTGAAATGAAATATAGTGTTCCAGTTTTGGCTGTGTCATTGGCATTGGAGGGAAAGGCTAGTCACAGAGAAATGACTTCAAAACTTCTTGCTGACTTATGTGGGACAGTTATTTCCAAACATGATGTGGAAAAGTCATTTGACAGGCTTTTAAAAGAGTTACCAGAATTGGTACTGGACACTCCTAGAGCTCCACAGGTTGGTTTAGTACATCTGTTTTTAACAGCTGCTTCAATCCTAATCTACATTGCTACTTGAAACAAAAATATTTTAGATGTAAATATGAACAGTAGAATCTTCTTCAACTAAAGGTTTGGTTTCTGAAATGGATGGATCAATCAAATCTGCCCAGTTTCAGAAGGTAAACTCTAGTGTAACAGCATGGATTGTATCTCAAATTTGTATTTTGTGATATAAATTATATTGAATATTCATTTCATTCTTATGTAGACCACCTGCATTTGAATATTCTTGTTACTTACAGTATTTCTTTGTCTCAGTATGTTTGGGTTGAAGATGTATTAACTTGGGCTACCAAACTGAAAATTTACATTCTAACCACTCAGAACCATATATTAGTATTGTAAATATATGCGTATCACTTTAAAAAAAAATTAGAAAAATTACTTGTAACAGAATGAAATGGAATTTGCTATATTTACTTGCAAACGTTTCCTAAACAAAGTGCTAATGATACTTTTAAGTTAAAAAGTGTATGAATTAATTTGAAATGAAAATGTTTTCATTTGGCAATCTGGCTCTTATTTTACACTGAATTGTACACATATTTCCTTCTGTTTTGTCCTGTACAATTGGAGGGAAAATCCATGTTGGAATATGATGTGGAGTTAAGAGGCACGAATAAAAATAAACATATCTTTCCAAACATTTCTGAACATTTCCAAATGTATGTTAAGCAACATTTTATATACACCTTTTATACATTTTATGTGCATCTTTATTAGCAATCATATGATTTGTTTTAAGAACATTTTCATCATCTCTCTTTGCTAAGTCCCAATCTGTCCCTAAATTGTAGATGGAGAGGTGGAAGGGTGTTTACATTTATTTGTGGATCTACTAACATACAGTTATTATTCATCTTGTGCCTCTGTTAATCTGTGACTTGTTTAACACTATCGTATATTGACTAAGTCACAGTTGATTAATTGCAGTGATTGAAGTGGTATGCAAGCATGTGTATAAAATAGATGATAGTTTACAAATTATAATATTTGGTTTCAGACAACCTGTTAAGCTCAAACCAAACAAAACATCATAGTGGCTTAATTAGATATTTTACCTAGTCTTAAATAAACTGAAAGTAATTTACTTATATATTTACTTTTTGTTTTGAGGGGATAATGGTGAAAATGGAGTGGTTACCTTGCGTGAGAGATGCAAACTAACATGCTATCTTTGCCTATGCTGCTGTATATGCCCAACAAAGAAAACCGGTCTCTGTTTATTAGATTCCTTCCCCCGCCACAATTTTATGGGTATACTCTTGTTTGGTACATTATTGTATCTGTCTCAACTTTGGTCTGAAAAAAAATGTTCCTTTTTCTTGGTAGCTGGTGGGTCAGTTTATTGCAAGATCAGTTGGAGATGGAATATTATGCAATACTTACATAGATGGTTACAAGGGTACTGTGGATTGTGTTCAGGCTCGGTAAGTTGCCTGCCTTTCATATTTCAGTCATGCATTACATACACTAGTTTTTAAATGCTTTATAATATTAATTACAAAGAAAAAAAGGTAGTGATTATTTTTGTGATTATGCAAAAGTATTCCGAACAGTGATAGCTAAAAGGACAAGATACAGGGAAAGGCGTGAACAATGGAAGGGATAATGATAATAGATTTTAAAATCCATTTAGATTTATTAGATTTGTATAAAAATTACTGCAGAAATGTGGTGTAAGATATATTAATATGAAATTGTCAAATGAGAACAGAAAATTCAGAGTACAAAATAAAGTTTTAGCCTGGTTCAGACATATCATACACTATGTTAAATATTTTTATTTTTAAAATTGATTAAAGAATACAGAGATACTTTATCTTAATTTTCATTACTACAAAACCCAAACTAAGCTGTTCAAACTTGTATCACAAACTAGTCAGGTTTGGTTTTAATCATGTTTTCTAAAAGAAGCCAAAACAGATTGGTTTTCACTAAAAGAACTTGGAGTTTGTAGGGGTTAGGATGTTGAATGGTAGTGGAAAGATTCGGGTTCAAATCCTTACTTGAACTGGAATTCATTGAACATGAACTTGGAACCAACTATTACTTTTAATTGTATCTTACCTAAAAAGGATTGTTGTTCTGAAAATAAAGTTGGGAAAAATTCTCATATGATGTCCATGTTTGAACTCTGAGAAGAGACAATGATATTTTGGAAGGCAAATTATACCTAATTTAAAAGCTGAAAAAAAATCCTTTCTTAATAACTCCTTGCCATGTTGCAATGTGTGATACTGAAAAGATTGCTAAACTATACTTTAATTCTGTGTCTGATCAGATTGGTAATTTAAGATTTTCAGATAAAATTGTGATTATATTTACTTACAATTGCTTGCTTGGCATATTAAGAAACTCATTATAATCCATTTCCTTTATAGAGCTGCTCTGGATCGAGCTACTGTACTGCTGAGCATGAGCAAAGGGGGAAAACGCATAGACAATGTATGGGGCTCAGGTGGTGGGCAGCAGTCTGTGAAACATCTTGTTAAAGAGGTAATTTGACACCCAATGGTTTGTAATTTGTTCCATATTAATCATGGATTCAAAATAATTCTGGCCTCAAGCAATACATTTTTAAGCATTTCATTCTTCTCCTCTCCTTGTCTAGGTTCTTACCTGACCATTCAGATAAAGAAAGCAAGTGGACAAATGTCTCCTACAACTTCTCATTTGTCCACTAATTCTTTAGGCAACATTACTTTGTGAAGTTCTTCCTGCTGCCTCATTCAAAGAAAGTATTAAAAAGCAAAGAAGATAGTAGTTAATTGATCCACTTCTCTGTTTTCTCAGAGATTGGAGCTTATACAGTACTTTTTCTATATTGACTCAGTAGCTTGACCCTGCTGCCCAGAGACAAGTCAGGCAGCAGTTGAAGCCTCATTTTTCTTGCATGATTCTATGGGAAGATCAGTTGAATGTTTTTCTTTTTCTCTTATTAGTTTGATTACCACAAAACCCATAGTAAACTGAACTTCAAATTTTGTTTGAAGTGTATTAACTGGCTATAGATATTTGGTAATTGTTATTAAGAATATCCGTTGCAGAATTGTTATAGACATTTTATATTTCTTTCTTTTTCTTTGTTACATTTTACTGTTTCTGCAGCTTTAAGAAGAAACACAGTAAGCAGAGGAAGCAGCAATAATTCTGTGCTGCTTGCTGTGAATTGGGTGGTAGGGAAAGAACACAGCATGTATTTATGATGTTGCATGAAGTAATCTTATAATTTGTAATGGTGCAACCAATCAAGGATTAGCACGGTGTGTTTGTGCCTTATTGGTTCCTACATCAAAGTCAGATCTGACAATAGAGAAAAAAAACCCCAGCCCTGTGAAACATATAGGCAGTCCCCTGTGAAGAACAAGTTCCCTTCTCAGTCTATCTTCAACTTTACATTATATGTAAGTCAAAACTCGTATTTAAGAATGGATAGCATTCCCTTCCTTGAGCTGAGGAACTGCTGAAACTATGCAATTTGTTTATACACTGCTGAAAACAGGTATAATAATAATAATAACAACAACAACAATAACAACAACAGAGTTGGAAGGGACCTTGGAGGCCTTCTAGTCCAACCCCCTGCCCAGGCAGAAACCCTACACCATCTCAGACAGATGGTTGTCCAACATTTTCTTTAAAATTTCCAGTGTTGGAGCATTCACAATTTCTGCAGGCAAGTTGTTCCACTTATTAATTGTTCTAACTGTCAGGAAATTTCTCCTTAGTTCTAAGTTGCTTCTTTCCTTGATCAGTTTCCACACATTGCTTCTTGTTCTACCCTCAGGTGCTTTGGAGAACAGCCCGACTCCCTCTTCTTTGTGGCAATCCCTGAGATATTGGAACACAGTTATCATGTCTCCCCTAGTCCTTCTTTTTATTAAACTAGACATACCCAGTTCCTGCAACCGTTCTTCATATGTTTTAGCCTCCAGTCCCCTAATCATCTTTGTTGCTCTTCTCTGCACTCTTTCTAGAGTCTCAGCATCTTTTTTACATCGTGGCGACCAAAACTGAATGCAGTATTCCAAGTGTGGCCTTACCAAGGCATTATAAAGTGGCACTAACACTTCACATGATCTTGATTCTATCCCTCTGTTTATGCAGCCTAGAATTGTGTTGGCTTTTTTAGCAGCTGCTGCACACTGCTGGCTCATATCTAAATGGTTGTCCACTAGGACTATATATTTAATGTTGACTATATTTGTTAATTATTTATTGTTATTTACGGTAATTATTGTATACCACTTAGTCAGTTCTTGTAAGATGGGCAGCTATGCAAATTTTATTAATATTTTAAATTTTATATTTGATATATGCATGCATTTATACAAAATATGTTGATAACCTATATAAAAATTATAATTTAGACTAGAAAACAATCCTTGTAATTTGCACTTCTAGCACCTCGGCATACTGACATTTTTAAAAGAATAAAACACTAACAAGCATAGATTATGACTTCCTATTAACCTATATATGGTATATCAAAAATCATGATCTATATATAGACAATTTAGCACATAAAAATATATTAAATATTTAAATTGGATGCTATTTTCTTCTAAACGCTTGTTCGTTTGACGCATGACTTTTGAACATTTTCTTTGAATAATCTTCATAAAATATATTAATAAAATATTAATAAAACATGATGACTGTGGGATCTGACTTTTATTAGTATGCCCTATATATATATTTGTTTGCAAGTTGGGAATGAGAAATTCAAAGAAAATAGAAACCTGCATGCAATTATAATTTTATTTTATAGACTGTGAAGGTATGTTTATAATAAATGTATAAATATTACTCTGTGCTGTTTGCATTTTATGATTCTAGTTTTTTTATCTTTTGCATATGAAATGGAAATGTAGATTTACATCCTTATAGGTTTCAGAAAAACCTTAAGTTTTTTACCCTAATATAGTGTTATCTTTTTAATTCAATAGATTGATATGCTGTTGAAGGAGTACCTTCTTTCAGGAGATGTTTCTGAAGCAGAACGTTGTCTTCAAGAGTTAGAAGTACCCCATTTTCACCATGAACTTGTATACGAAGTAAGGCAGGAATAAAACAAAAATTGGCACCGGAAATTTAATTGTTTAGTAATAAAAAAAAACCAAACACACAGGAAAGATTACGACTTCTTTTGGGTAGTTTATATAATTATACTATCTGTAATGGTTGTCAAGCTGCTGCTTGTAAGTAACCTAGGGTACATAATACTATTTTAAGAATTTATTTTGATAAACAATACATTTTAAATAAGTTCCTTTCTGCAGTAATTGATCCTCCAAGCTCATTCATATGGAATGAAAAACCTCAAACTCTAAGAATGCTGAATATTCTAGATTTAGCCTCTGGTATCAATCTGCAAGTAAGATGGAAAGACCTACCTGAAATCATGGAGGGCAGCTCCCAAGTAATGTTGGCATATTCTCAGTGGACTGGTGAATATGACACAACAGGAATCTTGCCTGAATTCTCTTACATATTTTAAATGTTTATAAACATTTCATATATGCATTTATTTTATATACTTGAGGCATTTTTTTTGCCAAAAGTGAACCTGAATAACGAAGTGTGATTGGATAGCACCAGCCTCTTGGACCCTAGTCTTTTTTTGACCCTGATGCAATAGCTAGGGCCCACTCTGTAGTGCAGCAATTTAAAAATGGGTTGTTGTTTTTTACCATTGTAATTAAAAATTAACTTTGAGTTTACATTTTAGGCAGTTGTGATGGTTTTGGAATCAACTGGAGAAACAAACTTTAAAATGATGCTTAGTTTGTTGAAATCCCTCTGGAGATCTGCTGTCATCACTATGGACCAAATGAAAAGAGTAAATGTGCATTATACATTCCCACGTATTTTCCATTAATATTTTAATATTAATGTTTGATAGATTGCACTTATTTATATTCACCAAGTGACATTAATAGCTCTGTTCTAAATTAAGATAACACAAAATGTTGGCTTTGTTACATAATTTGAAAGGGTATACATTAAAAAAATTAATGGAAACTGCTTTGCAGAAGATAAATGTTAGAACATCTAAGTTTATTTTGATTGGGCAGAGATCTTTGCCATTATTTGCTACTTGACCTATATATATGAAAATGCTCTGTTTTAGAGCTTTATTTATTGAAGTGAAAATTTAAAGGTAATATGAAGATTGACTCTTTATACAGAATCGGTCTGAGATAAATCCTAAATATTTCCACCTAATATTGATGTTGCAGGGTTATGAACGTGTTTATCATGAAATCCCAGACATTAATCTTGATGTTCCACATTCATATTCTGTACTTGAGCGATTTGTAGAGGAATGCTTTAGTGCTGGAATAATTTCAAAACCATTAAGGGATCTCTGTCCTTCCAGGTAAACATTTAAATATATGTGTATTGTGTATATATTTATATTCATATGTTTCAGAAATAACTAATAACAAGTAAATTGCATAAGATTCTTATTCAGTTATTCATGTGAATGTCTCAGAAATTTGAATAATCCCTTTAAAGCAAGTATTTATATGTCTATAATGTAGACTTATCCATATTTTGTTGGTAATGGCCAATTTTTGTGTCCAAAACTCTTACTTAAAACTGTCTATAAAACCATTTATAAGACTACATAATGACATGTTGTTGTCTTTATTAAGACTACCTAATGACATACTGTTGCTGAAACACCAGCAGCATGCCAAATTATAAGCACTGTACAAAACTTTATTACTGTTGCGCTATTTGTTCAGTGACATATTAAAAACCTGCATTTCTGACAAAATTGTCTTATTTTCCCATATTGAATTTTTCGTATTTTGCTTTTATTTGGATTAATACTTTATCTGCACTGCTAGGTTGCAGCTAGGCACAATGTAGTCTCACTTATTCAAACCATTAGGAATGACAAGTGTCATTAGGACAAGTGTCATTAGGAATGACAAGTATATATACTCTGAGAGCATATGCACCAAGACAAATTCCTTGTGTGTACAACCACACTTGGCCAATAAAGAATTCTATTCTATTCTATTCTATTCTATTCTATTCTATTCTATTCTATTCTATTCTATTCTACATACTAAACTTTTTACATTTGTGTTTAAATGTATTCATTTTTTGCATTACTTAGACGTATTGCCAGATTCTCTTCTGAGCTCAGCCAGTTTGTTTGCCAAATATTTTTACAGAATATTTGAAATATTCTGTAATTAAATTAATGGTAAATTCAGTTTTTATTTATTGTTTTATATACTGTTTTATATACTGTTCTGCTTTTCATTTGATTATGACGAAAAGTGCTGCTTCTGGAATCTTTTGAGATGCCAATGCCTGAAAGAGTTTCTTCATAGCTTAATGATGGCCGTAGCTATTTATTTCCACTCACCAATCTTAATCTTACAAGCAGAAAACCTGGTAATTAAAATCTTTATGTAGTTGATGTACACTTGATCAGATGTTTACTTAATGTGTACTTTTCCCAGATTGATAGATAACTCTCTAGCCAAGTAAAAGAATAGTGGAGTTGTTAAAATGATATCTGTATTTTATTTTAGGGGAAGGAAACGCTTTGTAAGTGAAGGAGATGGAGGACGCCTGAAGTCTGAGAGCTACTGAATACGTGAATGAACTCTTGCAGCTGTAGATGTTTAAAGGGAATATATGTGTATATATTCTATATTAATAGTTGCTTAGCACAGTTCATTTATTTTTAAAAGATGCAGTTGTTTGGGGCACTAATAATTTCTGACGGTTATATAAACTTGTGTTCATGCAAGAAATCTTCCAACTTTCATTTCTCTGAACCTATAGTTGGACAGAACAAATAACCACATTTCTATGGAAATTTGCAGAAACAAAGCAATCTTTTATTAAGTGCCATAAATTCAATCCAATCATTCCATGTTTTGCATTAATGCCTGCTTGCCGCTCCTTTCTTTTGAGGACAGCGTTTTGTGATAAAATCACTGGTTTATTCAAAGCAATGGGTTATAGTAAGCTGCTAGACCTCTATGTTGCTGCTACCAAGACAGAAAAGTTACTTATTTTAAAGGAGCTAAGAAATTTAGTATGATCAAAACATATATTTTTCAGGGGAAGATCTTGGTCTTTAGTTCAGCAAATGGTGGCTGGAAAACCTATTCTTTTTCTATAAAACTGGAAAAAGGGCAGTTATAGAATGTATTGTAAAATAAATTTATGGAGCAGATTAACTTCTAGAAGTACCTGTTGATTTACATTGAAAACTATATCTAAATCTCTCACCTTGGTCCTGAAAGGAGCTACATGTTCGTATATTACTTGATTTCATCAGTGAACTAAATTTGGGAATAAACAAGCACAATGCATGTATAATTACATTTTTCCTTTTCTTACATACTTTAGTTCGTTGGGAGTATATTGTAAACTAGGTTCCATTGAGACTACAGTAATGCTATACAGTCATGATGTCTCTGATGTTCCTTTTTTCATAAACATTGTTCCCTTTGCCTGAAGCTGCAATTTACTTACCTGAGTAATTGTGGAGCCATAAGAATTCTTCCAGTAATATGCCATAAGGGTTGGGGTTGAATGTTTAGAGGTTTAAGACTGGATCTGGGAAGAGGAAGTCTCTAGAATGCATACTACTCCCTTTTCCACTAATAAATTTCAGTAGCATTTGAGGTTCCTGCAATGTGTTTGCATTTTAGAAATACCTTTGCTATATTCCGACCTGAATGCTGAAAGCCTACTAGCTAAGCTAATTTAATTACAATAATTGTAAGTGGGGACTTACTAGTCTTTCTAAAGCACCCTCTTACTCTTTTTATGCACAAAGAGTAGTGTATGTGTCTTGTGAGGATGACATTCTGGATGAATATTAAATACATCATCAGGCTTCTAATAGTCATTAGACGAACTTTCT
The DNA here is from genome assembly GCF_028640845.1 of Ahaetulla prasina. Classification (NCBI taxonomy): domain Eukaryota; kingdom Metazoa; phylum Chordata; class Lepidosauria; order Squamata; family Colubridae; genus Ahaetulla; species Ahaetulla prasina. The sequence continues at coordinate 54,318,602 of NC_080544.1, read as the reverse complement.
AAATCTGGTTTACACGTTGCACTAAGTCGTGATTTGAAAGCTGTATTCATGTAACACATAAAGCCAAAATCAAGAAATCACTTTATGGTTCAGCATATATGAAACCTTGGTAGCAGAACCGTTTATTCAGAAATTACTAATATTATAACAAGATATGCAGCTTGTACAGCAAGAAGCTGAATGTAACTTTGAAACTGTTTTCCAGATATTTACAAAATTATAACACAAACTTGTAGGCATTTAGCTAAAATGCATCTAAAAATACTTCACCTTGCTATCCATAAGTCATTGTATTGTTATATACACTAATATAGTAGACCAGTATGAAAATCATGTAGGTTTCTTATTGATCAAGAGCAGATGTTGAACACTGCTGTGCAGCTTGTTCCTGTTGTTGAATAATTTCCTGTGCTTCACGTTGCATTTTCTCAAGTTTTTCCAAAGTAACAGATTTTAATGGCAGCAGTTTGGGCTTGCACATCACCATGGTAGTTATGTCTTCTACTGCTAACATCCCTAAAACAATAAAAATAGGATGTCCAATAATGTCAAATAATAAATTCAGATATATTGATTAAACAGATTCAAATATTATAGTTCCTCCTTGGATCCCAATAAAATTATCTGTGTGTATATCAGGTTATATGTAAATACTGCAAAATAAGAGTTGATTTTTCACACAAGACAATCTACATGTTAAGAGATTTCAAAATTGATACTTTCTAACTTCACTCTCAAAATGGAATCACAGCATTGTAGCTGGCAAAATCTAATTCAGAAAGGGATTATTTAAAAGAGAAATCTACTGAGCTGGAAAGATTGGTGACTACTGCTTTAGGGCAAAAGGGAAAAAATAAGCTTGTTTCTGTAACTGATAAATTTTGGCTATCTTTGGTCTAAACCAAGTTCTAGTAGGTTAAACTTATTATTTGAACAAAATCACTCAGATCTTTAGTCTAAAATAGGTTCCCATCTATGCCATATTATAGACTACTTTAAAAGGAAATGGTATTATTCCCAGGAAGGAAACATTACGTGTGTATTTTTCATATATATAATATAGAATTGTAAATTATACAGATACTAGTTATCTATAATTATTGTTACTTTACTTTTTATTAAACTAATTTTTATAGCTTCCCAACTCGCATAGTGATTCCGGATAGCTTACAATATTTAAAAAATCCACCACATAACTCCCCGCCCTTAATTTAAAGTTAGAATAAGTGTATTTTGCTTTTTTCTTCATTCCTAGTAATAAATGCTGCTTACCGTGCTTGGGCAAAACTTCCCGAAATTTTGATTCAGACATTCTGAAGGTGACAAAGTAGTATCAATTTCTGATTACAAATAAGGAGATTCCTGTAAACATAAATTGTATTAGTTGCTCAACTTAGTACCGTTATTAAAAAATAAATTCCACGATTCAGAAATTTAGAAAAAAAATGCGCCGATTAATCAGCTGGGCCCGGCATCTCATCTCATCTGAAAAATTACAGTTCAAATGCCTAGAAATGAGGTTTCAAGTTCACAGCAGCCAAAACGCAAGAACACTTTTCTTCCGCACTTCATATGGTCCGCGGCCTGTGCCTTGGGGGCTCCTCTCCCCACAGCTTCTCTGGTCTCCGGTCTTCGGTCTCCCTTTTCGCGTGGAAAGCAGGAAACCTCTACTTAAGGCAGCAAAGTGCCGCCAGCCCCGCCCCCTCCCCTCTTTCTTTGTTCTCGTCCCCTTATTATCTCATTCCGCGATTCTTGGTCCGCCTTACTGGCTTTTCCCTCCGGGCACCGGGCTTGGCCTTGGAAACCTTCCCCAAATCGTTAACCGCAGACAGCGCTCTCCCCTCTTCGTGCGCAGCGCCCTCCTTTTTCCTACCGGCTGCTGTCAACGGAATCCCTTGCCCGCCACGGAAACGATAGAGAGCTAGAGCACCAGCGCGTCAAACTCAGCCGGGGCGCTGCCATATTGGCCAGAAGCGGAAAAGGTTTGGTTGCTCTCAGCAACAGATGAGCACCACAGATGACTGAAAGGCTGAGAGGAAAGGAGCGATCACATCGGCATCGTGAGAAGAGTGAAGTTTATCCTACTTTAGGATGATTTAGAGCGCAGTTGTTGGAGTACGATGTCGGGTCCGAGTAAAGCATTACTGATTATAAGCATGGAGAAGCGGGAGCGGACTCTGAAAATGCCTACCAAGGCCTCGTTAAGGAAGCCGGAGATGTTTATCTTAACAAAACAAAGTTAAAGGCAAAGACTCGGCAGGCTGGCTGAGGAACTCTGGGAGTTGAAATCCACACGTTAAAATTGACAAGTTTAAAAAGCACCGATTTAGATTATCATCCGATGCTGCTGTTCTGTTCTTAGATTGTTCCTTATTATCGTTCTCCTTTTGTTGCTTTTTATTCTGTGCTTGAAAATGGACAGATCTAATGGTCTAAACATTTTTAAAGAGCCATTTAGTGACCATGCTTGTAATAGATTTATATTTCAGATTAATTCGTTAACATCTTGAAACTCTTTTTAGAATTCATTCCTTTCATTTTCTCACTTTGGAAGGAACAATGAGCAAGGAAGCAGGCTAATCCATACCTTTCAATAAGCAAATATTTTACTCCATGTTGTAGAAAAGTAGCTTGAATGAATTGCTATTTCAATTCAAATGAAACAAAAGCAAGCAACTTTTTTTCCTCCTATCCACAGTGATATTTTAGGCTTCTTCATGATGTTGGAAGAAATGTCCATCTGGGTTCAGTTCGAAGTGGGGACAAAGACACGGGAAACACGGAGGCTGCTTGGAAAGATGGTTTAATGGTGGTCAGGATCACATGGCTTGAGTTCCTGAACAGAAAAAGGATGAGATCCTGTGCGCTCCCTAGCTTTATGCTTTTTCTGAGCTTTGAACTTTATGGGGTACAGGAAGAGTATCCTGATTGGTTGTCAGACTCCCAGGGGGTGGGGGTCTTAGCTAACCTTGCTGGCTGATGTAATCTTCCCTGGTGTCATGTGGTGAGTTTCTGTTGGTAGGTGGGTCCTATTGTGTTGCAGATGATGGTCCATTGACAAAGGTGGGGAGAATGAGTTTCTGCCTCTGGCCTATTGACAAAGGTGGGGGGAAATGAGTGAGCTTGGCTGAGGCTTTAATGGCCCATTGACAAAGGGGGGTGGGTGGCAGGAAGTTGCAGGGAGCTGCTTTGTCCTTAAAACATGTTTCTCCATTTCTCATCCAGGGAATTACATTCTGCCTTTTGAATATTTTCTAAAATATTTCATTCTTGTAGGAGGGGGGTGGGTGCTAACTTCCTACAATGATTTGAAGAATAAAAAATGATTCGGAATAAACAAAAGCAAACACATGACCTTAAACAAAATATATGATATCATGGGAAAGATGGAACAGGGTATCCATGACAGGTACCTGCATAGCTTCCAAATCTAATTCTGCCCTTTGAATCTGGATCTTTGCATACCCCTACAGACTAATTATTTTGGGCCACATTATGGACAAAATTAAAGCAGAGTACTTACTTTCTCTCCCTTTGTAGTTGTTTTTCATGACATCATCTTAACAAAGTGTTGAAAGAAAAAATACATAGCTATTCATTTATATAGCTGTCCATCTTGCAATTACAACTCTGTCCCTTGATCTTTTCTAGAGGGATAATGGGATAAAGTTAAAGCTTGCAGGCATTTTGCTGCATAAGTGCAGCAAAACATGATTACTTACTAATGCTATCAAGCCAGTAATTGCTTTGTGTATGAAAACCTATGCTATATGCATTTTGACTGTTATCTAGCAAGTGAAGCCTTTCAATCTTAATAGATACAATTAAGAGTTATTTATAAACCATTAGGAATTAATCAGAAGAGGACCATAATGTAATAACTTGAGGATTTTTTTCAATGAAAACAGCAAAGTTAATATAGCCTCCCTAATTTAGCTCAGAGAGGTATGAATGTCATGATTCTGAATCTGTTCCATTTTCAAAAGTCTTAATTCTCCTTAACAACCCCACCTCCTTTTTCATATAACTGTAAGTATAAGAATAAAAAACGCTAGGCTGAAGTCCTGTGCATAATTGCTTGGGAGAAAGTATTTTTGAACTCAATAGAGATGTGCAGATTTATGCTATGAAAAATGTTTCTAATGTTTGGAAGTTGGGTTCTGAAGATCAGTTTATTTCTCATCTTTCCCTATGGCAAAAAATATAAAATAATAAAAAATAGAATAAAAGAAAATGTTTATACAATCTTCACGAATAGTATTTATCTATTTAAAATTGTTGGCAGCCCTACTTTAGTGGGCTATGGGTGAGGTACAAAACTAGACAAAATACAATATTAAATGAAACATCTCAGACCAAAATATCACATCAACATCAACACAACGAGAACAACATGAACACAACAAACAAATAAACTATCAAAAACAGGGTCCATTGAACAAACAATAAACCTTAATCTAGGCCTGGGATCAAATCCAGGTTTTCAAAAGAAATTAAAAAAAAAAGTTATATTAATCTGCATGAGTTTTCAATATTTGTATGAGTCATAGAATTTAAAAATCCAGATCCAAACTAAGAGTCCACATGAATAAATTCATTGATAACTTCTGTGTTTTAAGGTAGGGGTTGTGGTCATGGAATGCTGCATGATTAGTTCATCAGCCTAAAAATTATAACAATGCAGCCTTTCCAGATAAGGAGAAGTGATGGTGGCAGGGGGAACAGGCAAGTGGGAAAAAACAGATGCTGCCCTTGGGTCTAGCTGTGGTGGTGCCTTGATGCAGGGCCATCCTTCATCTTCCATGCTTTCTTCTTAGCTTGGAGTTGTTGGCCTCAGTGACTGATGAACCCAATGAATGTCACAGTGCTGCACATATTTGCCAGTTACCTCTTGCTCAACTATGTCCCCTGAGAGGATCAAGTTTCCGATCATGACAGGCAACCTTCTGCTGTAATTCTGGCAGTTGCTCTCTTGCTATGTACAATGAGTGGGAGCTTTCTATTGTTCTGGGCCACAGATGATATTCTTCCCTTTCTTCCCTCTTTGTCTCTGACTAGACCATCTGTCTACTTTTCTCTTGCTTCTCCCTACACCTGCAGAAATGGATAGGGAGCCTACAACCTCACTAGCCAAGAAAGTATAGTCCAAAGGGCTTATCTATCATTGTTGCTTGCCACCAAAATGTCATAAGTTGCATGTGACATGCGAGTTTAACATCCCTGTGTTAGGGTAACAACACATTTATCTTTTGCTTCTACATATTGTATATCTTTGCAAAAGGAAACAACAAAGAAAGGCCTGCTGATAACTATATAAATGTGATTTACATTTGGATGCTTGAAAACTGACTCACATTTTTTTTTCTTTAGAATTCTTTATTGGCCAAGTGTGATTGGACACACAAGGAATTTGTCTGGTGCATATGGTCTCAGTATACATAAAAGGAAAAAATAAAATAAAAAAAATAAAAAAAATACATTCATCAAAAATCATAAGATACAACACTTCGTGATAGTCACTGACAATAAGCAATCAAATCATACTAGGAAACAAACAACAATATAATTCGTAAAAATAAAAGCAACATGGTTATAGTCATAAGTGGGAGGAGATAGGTAATAAGAAGGATGAGAAAAATAATAGTAATACAGTCTTAGTTTGACAGTGTTGTGGGAATTAGTTGTCTAGCAAAATTATGGCATTCAGGGAAAAACTCTCCTTGTGTCTAGTTGTTCTGGTGTGCAGTGCTCTACAGTGTCATTTTGAGGGAAGAAGTTGAAACAGTTTATTATTTATTATTATTATTATTTATTATATTTGTATACAGCCCATCTCCCGAAGGACTCAGGGCGGTTCACAGCCAATAAAACAACAGAAAACATATAATACATATAAAACAGCAAAAAGAATAGACAATTAAATTCAGTTGATGCCTTAAAACTTTTAAATACAAATTTAAAACCCCTGATTAAAAAACCCCAATTTAAAACTACGTTCAAGCTAGTCCTGCTCTTTGAAACAGCAACGTCTTCAGCTCGCGGCGGAAGGACCTGAGATCGGGGAGTTGACGAAGCCCCAGAGGGAGCTCGTTCCAGAGGGTAGGGGCCCCCACAGAGAAGGCCCTCCCCCTGGAGGTCGCCAGCCGACATTGTTTAGCTGACGGTATCCAGAGGAGGCCCTCTCTGTGAGAGCGCACTGGTCGGTGAGAGGCTAATGGTGGCAGTAGGCGGTCCCGTAAATATCCTGGCCCTAGGCCATGGAGCGTTTTAAAGGTGATAACAAGTACTTGAAGTGAACCCGGAAGACCACTGGGAGCCAGTGCAGATTACGCAGGAGGGGTGTTACACGGGAGCCACAAGGTGCTCCCTCTATCACCCGCGCAGCCGCATTCTGGACCAGTTGGAGTCTCCGGGTACCCTTCAAGGGGAGCCCCATGTAGAGAGCATTACAGTAGTCCAGGCGGGATGTAACAAGGGCATGAGCGACCGTGCATAAGGAAGCCCGATCCAGAAAGGGGCGTAACTGGTGTATCAGGCGAACCTGATGAAAAGCTCCCCTGGCGACGGCCATCATATGATCTTCTAAAGACAGCTGTGCATCCAGGAGGACGCCCAGATTATGGGCCCTTTCCGTGGGGATGTCCAGGATGTGAGGGATCTGTAAATATTTTCACAGTCCTCTTTTTGACTCGTGCAGTATGCAGATCCTCAATGGAAGGTAGGTTGGTAGCAACTGTTTTTTTTCTGCAGTTCTAATTATCTGCAGACAGTTTGTGTCTGTCTTATTTGGTTGCAGAGCCAAGCCAGACAGTTATAGAGGTGCAGATGATAGATTCAATAATTCCTCTGCAGAACTGAACCAGCAGCTCTTTGGGCAGTTTGAGCTTTCTGAGTTGGCACAGAAAGAACATTCTTTGTTGTCCTTTTTTGATGATGTTTTTGATGTTAGCTGTCCATTTTAGATCTTGAAATAGAATAGTGGTATTCAGCTGGTTCTATCTGGTTCGGGAAAACCGGTGGTGGCTGCAGGAGGTTCCGCCTGCCCGCCCGGATGTCATCATGTCCCGTTTTTGATGCTCTGCGCATGCGCAGAAGGTCCTGCACATTTGCGGAGGTGGCGCGTGCGCACTCACATTTGCAAACTGTTAGTGAAGATAAGTGAATACCACCCCGGATAGAACCTAGAAACTTGAAGGTATCTACTGTTGATACTGTGTTGTTTAGTATTGTAAGAGATGGTAGTATAGGAGGGTTTCTCCTAAAATCTACCACCATTCCTATGGTTTTGAGTATGTTTAGTTCAAGATTGTTCTGGTTGCATCACAAGGCTAGTTGTTCAACCTCCCATCTGTATGCAGATTCATCATTGTCTCAAATGAGCCCAATCACTCTTGTATCATCTGCAAACTTCAGTATTTTAACAGAGGAATCTTTTGAGATGCAATCATAGGTGTATAGAAAGAAGTGGAGAGGGCACACAGCCCTGGGGGCTCCTGTGCTAATTGTACAGGTATATAATGTGATTTTGCCTAGCTTCACTTGTTACTTCCTGTCTGTTAGGAAACTTATGATCCATTTACAAGTGTGGTCAGGTACAGCTAGCTGATTTAGTTTAGTTAGAAGAATACCTGGAATGATGGTATTGAATGCTGAGCTGAAGTCTACAAAGAAGACCCTTGCATAGAAGATTCAAGATATTGTAGGACCGTGATGGCAAACTTATGGCACGTGTGCCAGAGGTGGCATGCAGCACACTCTCTGATGGCATGCGAGCCATCGCCCAAGTTCAGCACTGCTGAGCATGCGCACGCCTCCCACCAGCCAGCTGGTCTTCAGGTCTCTGCCACGCATGCACAGGAGGCGTGGGGCATGTGGTGGGGCTGTACGCACGGTGGGGCGGGGCACATTTGAGGGACCGCGTGTGCATGTGTGTGTGAGGTGGGGTGCATGCGACCTGACAAGCAAAGTCAGTGGAGAAACCAGATTCACTTAACAACTGTATTATTAATTTAACAACGGCAGAAATATGGCAAGAAAAGTTGTAAAATGGAGCAAAACTCACTTAACAAATTTCACTTAGCAACATAAATTTTGGACACAATTGTGGTAATAAGTTGAAGACTCCCTGTATATAATGACTTATAAAATGCATGTTGTTTTGTAGCATTGGAATGCCATAAGTGTATTTAGTATTTAGTATTTATTAAATTTTTATACCGCCCTTCTCCCGAAGGACTCAGGGCGGTTCACAGCCACTATAAAACAATGACAATTTACAGATAAAAACAGAAATTAAAAAACTTATTATATGTTGGCTAAAAATTTAAAACATTTATACCGTTAAAAACCCCTTAAAATTTGTATCGAATCTAAATTAAAATTTAAACCCTTTAAAATATCAAAATTTAAAATTCCTAAGCCAGTCCTGCGCGAATAAACAAATACGTCTTCAGCTCGCAGCGAAAGGTCCAAAGGTCAGGCAGTTGACGCAAGCCAGGGGGAAGTTCGTTCCAGAGGGTAGGAGCCCCCACAGAGAAGGACCTTCCCCTGGGGGCCGCCAGCCGACATTGCTTGGCGGACGGCACCCTGAGAAGTCCCTCTCTGTGTGAGCGTACGGGTCGGTGGGAGGCGTTTGGTAGCAGTAGGCGGTCCCGTAAGTACCCTGGCCCTAAGCCATGGAGCGCTTTAAAGGTAGTAACCAAAACCTTAAAGTGCACCCGAAAGACCACAGGCAGCCAGTGCAGCCTGCGCAGGAGTGGTGTTACATGGGAGCCGCGTGCGGCTCCCTCTATCACCCGCGCAGCTGCATTCTGAACTAACTTCGAGGGCACTTCGAGGCACTTCAAGGGGAGCCCCATGAAGAGAGTATTGCAATAATCCAAGCAAGAGGTAACAAGAGCGTGAGTGACTGTGCATAGGGCATCCCGGTCAAGGAAGGGGCACAACTGGCGGACCAGGCGAACCTGGTAAAAAGCTCTCCTGGAGACGGCCGCCAAGTGATCTTAAAACGACAGCCGTCCATCCAGGAGAACACCCAAGTTGCAAGTGTCACATGCCGCACAATCCAAATGGTTCTACTTATGATAGATGAGTAACTAGTGTTTTCTAACAGCTGTGTAATAGCTACAGGAAGAGGCAAGCCACAGTTTGAAACTGACAGCAGATTTATCTGTTCTTTAGATTTAAATGTGTGCTGTATGTGAATCTCAGTTAAAAATAAAAAATATACACTTTCTATAATTACAAATAATTTATACAGTTTTTAACCTTACATGTTCATAATTATACTTTAGTCATTCTACTTTAAGGTGTATAATAATGGACATGATATAGAACTATATTAAATTCAACATTCAATATAGAAGGTTTTAAAAGTAGAAAGCAGTTGCTTGTAACTTTCATACCTAAAGTCATTCCAGCATGCCAGAGAATTCTAACCGTATCTAATAAAATCTAGACAATGAAGAGGGAGTGGGGAGACATCTTTCAAATGCAAACAGATAGAACCACCCTATGATTCAGTAAGTCCCCTATGTACAGTACTGCAGTAAATGTTTTGATCAAACCTAAATTTTGCTCAAGAAGTCTAGAATTAGCAACAAGCTTCTTAAATAATGAAAGTACTCATTTTTTGTCTTTGGTTAAATGAACCCAACTAAAGGGAGTTCTTTGAAAAGGAATTAACTTGCTGCCAAGCCTTACAATATGCTTGAATGCTGATTAACTGCCTGCAGAATTAAGAACACTCTGATACAGGAAGCTTGCCCAAGAATCCAGCTTGGCTTCTGTCTTATGTTAAAAGTATCCTTCAAATGATACAGCCAGATCTAAAGTAAAATTTAGCATTCTATTAAAACATGCAGCAAACGTGTTAGGGAGGACACCAGACCCACACTCACAAGGTCCACACAGGATGTCACCACCGCACATCCACCCAGAAAGCAGACCCAAACCCACACTGATCATGAAGCACGACCAAGGACCAGAAGCCAGACCGCAGCTGCAACATTAGCCATTTCAAACCCCTCCAATCCATTCATGCAGCAGACTGACACCCACTATGAAGATGTAGCACGACCACAAAGCCAAACAACAGCTATGCAGCTCACCAGCTCAAATCCCCCTGCAGCACAGACTAGACTGAGCACAACCAAGCCCCCACCAACACAGGACACCCCCCCAGCCAATCAGAGCACAGAAAAAACCCCATCCAATCAGAGCACAGCCAAGCTCCCACCCAATCAGTTCAAACCCCCACTAGCAGTTAAAAGGAAGAAACAGCTGCGATCACACATTGCTCCCAGAAGCACGAAGCTGAAGCCTGAAGATGACGAATGAGACTTCGTCGAAACGTCGCCAAGACACTTCCAATCTTACACGGGAGAAAACCCGAACAACCAAAGACCTATATACAAACACCCGTGAAAACCTCAGAAAACAAATATATATATATATATATATATATACACACACACACACATATATATATATATATATACATATATATACATATATACATATACATATACATATATATATACAACTGCATACACATATAATAAAAACATATAATCAACTACAGCATCATTTCTGTCTTAGTATTGATAAATCTTTTTGGTTGTGCAATATCCCAACATATTTTGTTGTTTCACTTTGTTTTCATTCTTATACAAAAATTACACTTTGCTGTCCTGTTTTATGGTTTTGTACTATATGTGGCAGTGAGTGGTTAGAATGCAGTATTGCAGGCTAATTCTGCTGACTGTTGGCTGCCAGCAGTTGGGCAGTTCGAATCTCACCAGCTCAAGGTTGAGTCAACCTTCCATCCTTCCGAGGTATTAAGTAAAATGAGGACCCAGATTGTTGGAAGCAATATGCTGACTCTGTAAACTGCTTAGAGACGGTTGTATATAAGTCTTAATGCTATTGCTATATTCAAAATAAAAATCAAGTTAATAATAATTATGTTAATAATTCATCAGATATTCTTCCATCAGTATTAGATTAAATAGTAATGCCCTAAGGCATTCATGGATTACTGCCTTGTCGTGGCAAAGGGGCCTGTGTAGCTCAATGAAGCTATGAGCTATGCCATGCAGGGACACCCAAGATGGACAGGTCGTAGCAGAGATTTCTTACAAAACGTGATCCACTGGAGAAGGTTTTCCCAGTTGCAATGTATGGCTATGAAAGTTGGACCATAAGAAAGGCTGAGCGCCAAAGAATTGAGGCCTTTGAACTCTGGTGCTGGAGAAGACTCCTGTGAGTCCCTTGGACTGCAAGGCGAACAAACAAGTCAGTCCTAGAGGAGATCAATGCTGACTGCTCTTTAGAAGGTCAGATCCTGACGATGAAACTGAAATACTTTGGCCACCTAATGAGAAGGAAGGACTCACTGGAGAAAAGGCTAATGCTGGGAAAGATTGAGGGCAAAAGAAGAATGGGATGACAGAGAATGAGGTGGCTGGATGGAGTCACTGAAACAGTAGGCGTGAGCTTAAATGGACTCCAGAGGATGATAGAGGATAGGAAGGCCTGGAGGAATATTGTCCATGGGGTCATGATGGGTTGGATACGACTTCGCAACTAACAACAACAACGAAGGCATTTGACACCTGGGCAAAAAGATCCAACATTCAAATTCATATATTCAAGAGTACAAATGTAATAAACTCTCTTTTAATATCACTTCTTTGTCTGTTTCCTTGGACAAGTCAAATGATAAGGTCAATGATAGAAATTCCGAACCGCCACCCACCATCGCAGGGAGACGGAACCTACACGTTGGTTCCGTCCCAGGCGCCTGATGGACCCTGAGAGGTTCCTGACGGAGCTTGGGCCATTCCCTGAGGATCTGGCCCATGGCACGACTGAGGAACTAGTTGCGACCTGGGAACAGGCCGCGGCTGGGGCCTTGGACCGTGTCGTGCCTTTGCGGCCTCTGACCCGGCGCAGATCTCGTCTGGCCCCTTGGTTCTCCGAGGGGCTGAGGGAGATGAAACGCCGGAGAAGACGCCTAGAGAGCACTTGGAGGTCCAGTCATTCGGTTGATCGACACTAGTTAGGTCCTATTCTAGGACCTACCTAGTGGCAATGAGGAGGCGAGGCGCCCACGCCCACCCTCATTGCGTCGGCAGATAACCACCCGGCCGCCCTGTTTGGGTGACCCGCCCTCCTTCATCAGGAGGTGCGGGATGACCCGTTACAGGACGTGCCGAGGAGTTTAGTGGTTATCTATACGACAAAATCGCTCAGCTCCGGGATGGTCTGGACCAAATTGGGATGATCCAAGCGAGGGAGAGGAGGCACGCCTTGTTGAGTCTGTTTGGGATGAATTTGACCCTGTGGCTCCGAGGACGTGGACAGGTTGTTGGGGAAGCTCCGCGCCACTACATGTTTACTGGATCCGTGTCCGTCCTGGCTGGTGCTGGCCACTCAGGAGGTGACACGAGGCTGGCTCCAGAGGATTATAAATGCTTCTTTGTTGGAAGGGGTTTTCCCTGCCGCCTTGAAAGAGGCGGTGGTGAGACCCCTCCTTAAGAAGCCCTCTTTGGACCCGGCTATTTTGGGAAATTATCGTTAGTCTCCAACCTTCACTTTGTTGCGAAGGTTGTAGAGAGTGCTGTGGCGCGCCAGCTACCCCAATACCTGGAAGAATCCGTCTATCTAGACCCGTTCCAGTCCGGCTTCCGACCCGGTTACAGCACGGAGACAGCTTTGGTCGCATTGGTGGATGATCTCTGGAGGGCCAGGGACAGGGGTTATTCCTCTGCCCTGGTCCTATTAGACCTCTCAGCGGCTTTTGATACCATCGACCATGGTATCTTGCTGCGCCGGCTGGGGGGATTGGGAGTGGGAGGCACCGTTTATCGGTGGTTCTCCTCCTATCTCTCTGACCGGTCGCAGACGGTGTTGACAGGGGGGCAGAGGTCGACCGCGAGGGCCCTCACTTGTGGGGTGCCGCAGGGGTCGATTCTCTCGCCCCTTCTGTTCAACATCTACATGAAACCGTTGGGTGAGATCATCAGTGGCTTTGGGGTGAAGTACCATCAATGCGCTGATGACACTCAGCTGTACTTCTCCACCCCAGGTCACCCCAATGAAGTTGTTGAAGTGCTGTCCCGGTGTTTGGAAGCCGACGGGTCTGGATGGGGAGAAACAGGCTCAAGCTCAATCCTCCAAGGCGGAGTGGCTGTGGATGCGGCATCTCGATTCAGTCAGCTGCAGCTGCAGCTGACTGTTGGGCAGTTATTGGCCCCAAAGGATAGGGTGCGCAACTTAGGTGTCCTCCTGGATGAGCGGCTGTCGCTTGAAGATCATCTGACGGCCGTCTCCAGGGGGCCTTCCACCAGGTCCGCCTGGTTCGGCAGTTGCGCCTTCCTTGATCGGGATGCCTTGTGCACAGTCACTCACGCACTCGTTACCTCTCGCTTGGATTATTGTAATGCTCTCTACATGGGGCTCCCTTGAGGTGCACTCGAGGCTTCAGCTAGTCCAGAATGCAGCTGCGGGTGATAGAGGGAGTGTCGCACCTCCCATGTAACACCTCTCCTCGCAGACTGCACTGGCTCCCTGTGGCTTCTCGGGTGCACTTTAAGGTTTTGGTTATGACCTTTAAAGCGCTCCATGGCTTAGGGCCTGGGTACTTACGGGACCGCCTACTGTTACCATATGCCTCCCACCGACCCGTACGCTCTCACAGAGAGGGACTTCTCAGGGTGCCGTCCGCCAAGCAATGTCGGCTGGCGGCCCCCAGGGGAAGAGCCTTCTCTGTGGGGGCTCCCACACTCTGGAACGAACTTCCCCCGGGTTTACGCCAAATACCTGACCTTCGGACCTTTCGCCGCGAACTGAAGACACATCTTTTTATTCGCGCGGGGCTGGGTTAACTTTTATGGATTTTATAGTTATTATTAATTTTAAACGGGGTTTTAGTTTTTATATATTTTTAAATTTTTAGGCAAATTATAATAAGTTTTTTAATTTACATTTTATATATAGTGTCTTGTTTGTTTTTATTTGCCTGTACACCGCCCTGAGTCCTTAGGGAGAAGACGGTATAAAAATCAAATAAATGAAATGAAATGAAATGAAATCTGACTTTTCCTCTTCCTAGCAGTGTCTATTCAGTTCAGAATGATTCAATTTTACTTTTGAAGTTCCCACAAAATCATTTGTGGCCTTTCCAAGGCAATTTGGAAAAGGGTGAGGTCAAACATTTATTTCCTGTCTTTGTTCAGTTGTTCTGCTAAACTCAGGGTACACAAGAGAATATAGGATTAACCAACAGTGCCAACACCCACTTGCTATAAAATGTAAACATTCTTAAAAGTTGTTTCAATAATATTTCTAAACTTTAAAAATTATTTATGGCAACAAAAACATAATGCTTTAGCTACGTCACAGAAACTTTAAATTTTATTGCAATTTTCACAGTAAGTCATGCAAAAAAGTTTTTTGCTAGTTCTTAACCAAGATTCTTAGGTATATTAGACAATGGCGTTTTTCCAGATTGTTTTTCAGGTTTAGATTTTGGTGTACAACTTAAAACTCTCAATATTTCCAGCCAATATGTTGTCTGCAAACTATTAGAGTTCAGATACTGTTTATCTGATGCATACCAGACTATATGGAGCCCCTGTAATAGTGGGAAATTTCTTTTTTAAACAAAGACATTGCATTATACAGAGTTTCTGAGTAGGCAATAACAGTAAAAATCCTTCTACCAGTCTGTACAGTAGAGGAAGGGCCAAACTGAGGAACAAGCTTTTCTTCTTCCACATCCAGGATGGAAATCAAAAGGATTGGTTGCGAAGAAATGATAAAATCTGTTCCAGTTTCAACAGTCAATATTTGTGAGAGGTCCTTTCATATTACCCAAACTAGGTAACTTCATTAGAGCTAGTCTGATGATGTTACGTAGTTTGGGTAATGAAACATCTACACTAAGCACTGAGGACCCCTCGTTTCAACACTGAGTTACAAATCTCCTTTATTGGTACTATTCATATGTAGTATTCTAATCACCTGTGATGTAAGGAATGCAGTGGCTCACGTGGTTAGAACCAGTAGTGGGTTTCAGTTCCGGTTGCTACTGGTTTGCGGCGATGCACTCACATATGTGTGCAATGCTTCTGCACATGCAGAGAAGCTTCTGCACATCAGCAAAGATATCCGGGCAGGTAGGCGGAGCTTCCCGCCACCGCCACTACCGGTTCGCCTGATCCGGGGCGAACCGGTAGCAACCCACCACTGGTTAGAACGCTGGGTAGACAATCAGCAAGCCCACATTTGAGCCTGAGTGCTGCTATATGATGGGGTGAGCTCCCATCACTCACTTAGCAGTTCAAAAGTATGCAAATGTGAGTAGATAAATAGGTACCACTTTGGCGGGCACATTAACAGGGACCTGAAAGGACTGGGAGTAACCCGGGCAAGGTGATATTACTGGCTAATTCTTTTGACCTGGAAGTAACTTGGTGCTTCTGACATGAATGGGACAGGGATCACCTATGACAATCAGGCAAATTATTAAATATAAGTACATTTTCAGTGCCACTTTCTTTATAATTCTAAAGGACTCTCTTATAACTCTGGTAGTAAAAGTGCATTTATAATGCCTTTCTATAATATATTAATTTTACATATTAATTAAATTAGTTGGTATTTACCTGGTCACAAACTGAAATATCTTTAAAGTGAATTTTAGAGATCCACTGAGTAAATGGGGCCATATATATATCTTTCCAATGTTGCAATATCACTCTAGCTATAATAAAGGCATGGGCAGAATTCATTTATGTTATCCAGTTGTCAAATTCCATGTTCTAGGTATGTAATTCAAGAAAATATTTTCTGAAAAATTTAGCTTTTGTTGCACAAACCTGTTTTTACAGTCCATTGGTTTTCCTCAAAACCTAGCTAAATATATGACATAGCTTCAGATTTGAAAAACCAAATCCTCCCTCATTAATTTTGAATTGCGTTTCTGTAAAGTTATTTTCAGAATTGAAGAACTCCATAAAACGTTCTAAACAAATAATATTTTTTCTGAATATATTATATTAAATCAATGATATTTAAAAACAAAAACAAAATAAGGTTCATTAAAAATAATAGTATTAAGAGGAAAAAAATCTAACTGACAACCTTAATCTACAAATGCCTGGGTGAATAGCACATTTTAAGTTGTTTTCTTAAAAAAGAGAGAACTTTGGGGTCAAAGTTTTTTAAAGAGAGAATTACATAATAGTACTGTAACTGAGTGGTATGAGCCAGAGAAATGTATGAGAAACTAAGAGCCTTCCTGATTTTAGTGAACAGGTTAAGCGGTATTGGAGGAAGGGATCTTTTAAGGAACTGGGTCCAAAGCCAATAGCATTAATAGTTAATAATATTTTATATTTGATGATAGCTGATAAAAGATTTTTTCTTGCAAATACACATAATGCAGGGACACGTAAGCATACACAAACAAAGACACACAGAGTCCACACCCAGATCTGGCGAAGAGCTGGCACTACACCAAAAACTCCTGGAACAATATTGTGGCAATGAATAATAATGTAAAATTATTCCTTGTATGATAACTCTTATTTGCTTGATCCTAGAAAATCAAGGATTTTTTTCCCAAATGTAAGGAAAAATGGAATATTAAAAAAGATATATTTTCAGATATCTATTCATTTGTGCAAATTATTTATTTATTAAAATGAATTTGAGGTAACTTATTTACATATCTGAATAATAAAAATACATTTCTTTAAAAGATAGGAGGTATTTATATCCATCCATCCATCCTCAAACATCAAGAATTCCCAAAATTAGTAATTCCTTCTAGCTTTATCCAAAAAGCTTGATAGCGGGCAGAAAAAAATAGTTGCCTTACATTCCTTATATATTCCCCACCCCTGTATAATAAGAATTTTGGTTAAGCTCCGATGTATCTCTATCTATATAGCCTGCCCTCTTGTGGCTTCAGATACAATAGCTATCTATATATCACATTGAAGAAAAGATTTCTTAAAGAATCTTGAAGCAGTACACGGTAGAGGTGATTATTCTTAGAGTCCTGTATGAAGAAAATCTGTGCATGTAAAACATTTGTATAACGAATCCTTATGAATAGGACGAGCAACCCTGATAAAAACAGTGGTTGTGGCCTTCTTAAACATACAGATAGTCCTTTACTTCTAACAGTTTGTTTAATGAGTGTTCAAAGCTACAACAGCACTGGAAAAAGTAGCTTATGACTGTTTTTCAGTAAAACCTTTGCAGCATTCCCATGACCGTGTGATCAAAATTAAGATGTTTGGCAACTGGTTTCATGTTTAGGACGGTTGGTGTGTCCCAAGACCATGTGATCACCTTTTGTGACCTTCTGACAAGAAAAGTCAATGGGGAAGCCAGATTCACTTAACCACCTTATCAACCCCTGCGTATTTAGAAAGCCCAATCCGAGCTGAACTCGGCATTATCACCCACTTCTTTTACAGGCGCTGCTTCAGGGTAAAACCGAATTCTTTGTGGCTTTATTGGTCACCACACTAAAAAAATGATGTTGAGACTTTGGAAAAAGTTCAGAGAAGAGCAACTAAAATATAGTATTCCAGTATTTGAGGGGCTGCCACAGAGAAGAGGGGGTCAACTTATTCTCCAAAGCATCAGAAGACAAGACAAGAAACAATGGTTGGAAACTAACAAAAGACAAAAGCAACCTGGAATTAAGGAGAAACTTCCTAACAGTGACGACAATTAACCAGTGGAATAGTTTGCTTTCAGAAGTTGTGAGTGCTTCATCAGTGGAGGATTTTAAGAAGAGTCTCTAGTCACTTATCTGAAATAGTATAGGTTCTCCTGCTTGAGCAGGGGTTGGACTAGAAGACCTTCAAGGTCCCTTCCATCTCTATTCTATTCTAAAGAATGGATTGGAAGGGGGACCTGACGATGTCTCCTTTCCAATCGATTTATTTAGGAAGCCCGATCCGAGCTGAACTCGGCAGCGGCGCCCATTTCTTTTACGGGCGCTACTTCGAGATAAAAGCGAATCCGGCATCTAATCGGAGCGATGCTGTTCGCTCTCCGCTAAAATGGCGCTCGGGACTCCCGGCATGACTCCCTGGTCCTTCCAAACCGGGCGACGAGCACGGGAGGACGGAGGGCGCCCTGATCTGGCCTTTTCTGGCACGAGCCGAGGGGCGTTTATCCGTTTGCATTTGGCACGACGATCTTCGCGGCGTTGTGCGATAAATGTTCCTTTTTAGGGGGGACCCAAGGAAAAAAAAATGCAGTCTTTTGGCATTAGGTTGGTCTTCAAGTTAAGAAATATTTTATTGTGACTTTCCACTTTTGCCACTTCTTCTGGTGAAAAAGTTTCTTTCACGCATACATTCACCACCTTTCTCTTTTAACGTTTCCCCTCAGTAATCTCCGCAGTTGTGCTCGTCCGTTGCCACAAAGCAATTTACTGTAAGTCTTTTCCGCCCCTAATTAATATGGCGGCGCCCGGCTTTCAAATCCGACTCGCGGCTTCTCCAGCCGCCCTTGTTCTCTATGGTTCGGTGGAGGACTGTGGGCAGGGAGTCCCGTGACGAGTGGCTGGGTACGCGGTGACGGTGGCCGGCAGGAAAAACCGGAGCCTTCTTGGTAAGGAGGGGTTGGGCAGTGAGAAAGAGGCCTGCGGTAGGAGCGGACGCCGAAGGGAGTAGCTCTCCGGCTGCGGCTGGAATGTGAAGCGAGCGAGGCAGGGAGGAAACGCCGGAGAGAAGGCCGTCGGAGGGGGTAAGGCTGTTGGAAGGACTGGGATGCACGGAGAGGGGCGGACGGGCGGGCGACTGGCGGAGGGGAGGCGAGGCGAGGCGAGCCTGGCGGATTAACAGTTTGGAGGAAGGCGGGAGGCGAGTGTGGGGGACGCCGCCAAGCGATTGCAGGAGACGGAGAGGGAGGTTGGGCCCAGGCGCGGAGCGGAGGAATGTCTGGGGCGACCCAGCGGAACCCAAGCCAGCGCGGCTGCGAAGGTCGGGCGAGAGAAGAAAGGAAAGCCGCGGGTGAGCGGGGAGCAAGCGATTCCTGGGTGCTGAGAGGGTCTTCGAGGCTGGGCCCGGAGCGAAAGGAGACAATAGGCTCAGCCGTCGGCCGGGCTGGGAGGCTCCGTCTAGGGCCGGAGAAGGAAAAAACAAAAAAAAAGTGGGGCGATCTTCGGTCTGAAAAGGGGGAGAGCGCAAGCGAGGCTGGCGGCGCTGAGAGGCGGGTGTGGGTGGGGAGAGCAAATGGACAGCGGGGCCCTTCTGCTTTCGGAAGGGGAGGCTCTCTGCACCTGTTCCTGGGGATGGAGCCCAGGTAGATGGGTCGGGCCCGCGGGAAGAAGTGGCGGTTGTTTCAGGAGGCAACCCGGGTCTGAAATTCAGGTTGTGTGGCCGAGTGTGGATGAAAAGAGCTGGCGAGGCGGCGGCCGTGGAGGAATGTGGTGGTTTTTTTTGTTTTTCCCCGCGTGCGACCTGCTGTTTTGCGTTACTCCCTGCTGCAAGTCTGTAGGTGGAGAAGCCTCTGATCCAGGCTGGGCTGAGAGTTGGTGGCTGCTGACAACCGAAGGCAGGGGCTGGGCTTCAGAGGCACAGGGCAGAACGAGTAGTAGCAACAACAACAACAACAATGGAGGAGGTGGTTAGGAGAAGAAGAAGCAGGAAACCCCAAATGCAGGCTGCCCAGGCCGTTGAAAGCTGGATTATTTGCTTTTAAATGGCACGTATAGTGTGAGGTACCTTGGTTAGATTTC
Organism: Ahaetulla prasina; assembly: GCF_028640845.1. Classification (NCBI taxonomy): domain Eukaryota; kingdom Metazoa; phylum Chordata; class Lepidosauria; order Squamata; family Colubridae; genus Ahaetulla; species Ahaetulla prasina. Next base: position 54,298,828 of record NC_080544.1, on the reverse strand, counting down.
TCCATTCCCATCTGTCCAGTTGTGTTGGGCTATATCTCAGGCCCTGCTGCCACCATGCCGATTGGGAGACCTCGGTGGTTGTAATTCCATGCTTGACACTAAGGATAGGCAGGGTTGCTCAGTGGCAAGTTAGGATTTTAAGAAAAGACATTGCCACCAAGCACCAGTGGTCCTTACTAGTCCGGACAAGGTAAAGAGCACGAGGATGGTCTTTATTGGCAAAGGGCATATATGAAGGCAGGGGCTGGAGTGGAGAACACTGGGGAGGATGCTAGTGAATAGCAGATAGGTTCCAGGGGTAGCATAGAGACCTTGTGAGCAGGGTATCAGATTGAGGAAGGATAGTATAAATTGATACGTTTATTCTTCAATTGTGATAAAACATGGTTTATGCTAGCATTGTTGTTATTTATTCATTATTTTTTGCAGGAGGCAGAAAGGCTTATTTTTATTTTCCCTCTAACGTCAGACATGCTATCTTACTTGTAGGAAGCTGTATAAATTTTTATATTGCATTTCTTCACCAGCTAAATTTTCAGTTGTCCTAGCAAGCATGTTAATTGTTATACTGGATTTCTGCAACGTTTATTGGTTTATTATTGCAGATGGCTTTGCTGATGAGTGTACTGTTTCATAATATATCCACCTATATTATATATAATTTCAGACACAGATACGGAAGGAAACTGAGTGATAGTTTGTATCTCATCTTACAGAAGACTGGAAAAAGAATAAATTATTTTAGGGTTTTTGAATGGCAATTGTTTAAAGAAAAGAGTTTTTAACACCAGCTCTTATTCTTTCAGAGATTTATAATTCTTTTTCAATTTTAATGTAGTTCTTTCATCAGTTTTGCTTGGGATACTTAGTAGTAGTTTTTGACCTCTTTTAAATTTTGAAATGTATGCAGTTATATATAACTAATAATAATTTGAAATAATTAAGCATATATTTATAATATTACACAGGTTGCATTGTACAAATGCATGCTGTATATATAAATAAGCAGGTATTTATGATATTAAACCTGTTGCAATCTATGAATGCATGCTGTATATATATTTAAAAATAATCATTTGTATGTAAAGTTCAAGTTCGAAAATTCAGTATCATATAAATTTCAAAAAGTAACTTGAAGTGGACTTTGAAGTAATCATTTTTATTAAGTACTTACATACATAATGGTGCTTTGCAGAAAATATTAGTTACAATATATTTTAAATGCACTTCATGGTCTGCTTTAGGAAAAATATTGATTAAAGATAATTTGGGGATTTGCAAAGTTGACAATTAGTTTTTTGTAATTTTCAATAGGAAAAAATGTTCTTTCTGTTTTGCCATGATTTTAATTTATATTAAATTCTAATATTAGACATTATACAACATATTTAACTTATCTTAAATGTAAATACTTCAATGATATCTGGATTTCTACTGAATTTTTGTTAAGGGCTCAAAAAACATGTTTGTGATTTTATTTTAATGAATTTTGAAAATGTGTCAACTAGCTACACAAAATGTGTTGCTATATCTTGTAAAATAAACATGCAACAAAATAGCTAATATAAATATAGAATGTAAGATGAATTAGTTGGTGGGAGGGGAGGTTGTGACCTTATATTTTGTTCCTATTTTAGTCCTTTTAGTTTTTTGGCAAGATTTTTTGGACATGATTGCCATTACCTTTTTTCCCTAGAATTGAGAGAGTGAATGGCCCAAGGTCACCCAGCTTATTTGGAGCCTAAAACAGGACTAGAATTCACTGTCTCCTGGTTTTTAATTGGATGTTTTAACATGCAAATTGGTTTTACGAATCTATTGATATTATTTTGATTTAACAAGAGAAATGAACATAAAGTGATCATCTATAAAAAATAGTTTGAAAAGCAACAGCTTTGGAGTAAGACAGTGCATTGAATATTTTGCAATAAAATAAAAACAGAAGCAATTTCCAAATTACAAGAATATGTATTTCTTATAGTTTATAAACAGTTAATTATTTTTCTCATCTGTGAATCAAGATCAGAAGTAAAGTTTGTTAAGATGCTAAGATGCATGTAATATTGCACTTTGTTATAATTTTTTGATTTTGTAAATGTAGAATAAGAAATATTACTATCTTAAGTTGGTTCTTTAAAATTGCAAATGATCCTTCACATAAACATATAATTTGTGAAACCATACTTTGATGCACTAATCTGTGGAAAAATTCTGTTTGTGAATATATATAATGTGAATGTAGCTTTGTTTCATAATTCTTTTACTCTGGCTTTGTATATAATTAATTTGATGGCTTATATCAGATAAGGTAATTGCCAACAGTTAAAGTATACACTGTAATTTTCAACATCCTAAAAAAAGCTGTTGGAGGAAATGGACCCAAATGGATAATCTTGTGAAAAGATTTTTTTTTATAAGAAGTTTTTATTTTTTCACAACAACAAAAAAACACACCACACATTCCCATCAAACAATTACAATGTGCTGAAGGGGTGTTTACATATCTTCATATCTCAATATAAACATCTCTTTCATACATATATGTATGTATGAAATATATGTATTTCATAGAATAGAATAGAATAGAATTTTTTATTGGCCAAGTGTGATTGGACACATATATGTGTCCAATATATTATACATATATAAACATATATGTTTATATATGTATAAACATATATGTTTATACATATATAAACATCTCTTTCATACATACATACAGCGTTCTTGGACCAACATACTTCATACTATACATAAATGATCTTTGTGACCATATCTCAAGTAATTGTGTTCTTTTTGCTGACGATGTCAAACTATTTAACACCACAGACAATACGTCTACCATTCAAAAAGATCTTGATCATCTAACCGCTTGGTCTAAAACTTGGCAACTCCAAATCTCAACCAGCAAATGCTCAGTCTTACATATTGGAAAAAAGAACCCAAATACTAAGTACTTACTTGATGGACATTACCTTACAGATGACCCCCACCCTGTTAACGACCTTGGAGTTTTCATATCAAATGATCTAAGTGCCAAAGCCCACTGCAACTATATAGCAAAAAAGGCTCTAAGAGTTGTAAACCTACTCTTGCGTAGCTTCTTTTCCAAAAACACTACACTACTAACCAGAGCATATAAAACATTTGCTAGGCCAATTCTAGAATACAGCTCGCCTGTCTGGAACCCTCACCACATTTCTGACATCAATACAATTGAACATGTCCAGAAATATTTTACAAGAAGAGTTCTCCACTCCTCTGAAAACAACAAAATTCCTTATCCCACCAGACTTGAAATCCTAGGCTTAGAAAACTTAGAACTCCGTCGCCTTCGACAAGACCTAAGTTTAACTCATAGACTCATCTGTTGTAATGTCCTTCCTGTTAAAGACTACTTCAGCTTTAATTGCAATAATACAAGAGCAACCAATAGATTTAAACTTAATGTTAACTGCTTTAATCTAGATTGCAGAAAATATGACTTTTGTAACAGAATCATCAGTGCTTGGAACACTTTACCTGACTCTGTGGTCTCCCCATAATCCCAAAAGCTTTAACCAAAAACTTTCTACTATTGACCTCACCCCATTCCTAAGAGGACCATAAGGGGCGTGCATAAGAGCACAAACGTGCCTAGCGTTCCTGTCCTATTGTTTTTCTTTTTTCTTCATATATATATATATATATGCTTATACCTCCTAATATTTCCTCATAAAATAAAATAAATAAAAAAAAATATATCTTATATTGTCTTTTCTAACATATTTTTCCTTCTAACCAGTAAATCCCATATTTTATAATATTGCTTATCTTCTTGATCTTTAATTTCAAATGTCAGTTTACTCATCTCTGCACATTCCATCATCTTCCTGATTATTTCGTCTTGCAAAGGTAATTTCTCATTTTTCCAATTTTTACAAACACAATCCTGGCTGCAGTAATAATATTCACAATCAAATATTTTACATCTCTAGTATACATCTCTGGAATAATTCCCAACAGAAAGACTTCTGGCTTAAAATCTATGTGTTTTTTAATCATTTTCTCCAACCACGTGTGTATTTTAGTCCAATATCTTTTTGCTTCAATGCATGTCCACCACATATGGTAATATGATCCAGGTATCTGATGACACTTCCAGCATTTTTCAGATTTATCCTTGAACATTCTAGCAATTCTTGTCGGGGGTAGATGTAAGATCTTGATAATATTGTAAATATGGTGTTCTCTCTTAAAATCTAAAATGAGATGAAAGGATCATCAGCTCTGCTTTTTTAAAAAAAGGAAAATTTCAGGTTTTTTAGTTATATTCCTACATCAAGTAGGAATATAATTATGATATTAATGACAAATAGGCTTGTCTTGAACATCTCATGTCAGCCTTATGTCATGTATGACAAATGAACCTTTGATTTTGAAAATGGCTAAATATATCATCCATAAGTACAACAGTACTACTGCTTTGCTTCACAAACTTCAATACGTAACATGGTTCTTGCAGGTGTATTTAAATAAGCTAGATGCAATAGTTTTATCATTTTGCCATCTACAAAAATCATTTAGCATTTGTATCTATAGTACACTTTTCCTGGGAAATACATAATATAGTTATTGCACTTGCATTTTATTATTGAAGAAATCTTTAATTTTTCCCCTCATTATTATCAGATTATTCTACTGTGTGAGGGATTACTTAAAATGACAAACATGACAGATCGTTCTGAAATGCGTGAAGTCGTATAAATGTACCTGTTAATTCTGATGTGTTTTCAAATGGTTCAGAAGCAGTTGTATTCCTGCAATGAAATTACTAGGATGTGCAACTTGCACATTTTTATTTGAAATGTGCTTTTAGTGTAGGTGGTTTGTATACTCTGAGGAGGCTTCAAGTGGAATTGTAAGACAGCCTGCCAGACAGTGAGCACTAATAATTTCTCCTACAATGTGCTGGGGTCAGCAGATAATCTTACTGCTGGCACTTACAGGGTTTTCACTTGTCAGTTATGATTCTATCATAATAGACTACATATTAGAAAGAAATGATGCCTTTTAAAAAGATTCATAGACATTTTGAAATGTCTTTATATTTGTGCCATCATAACATATTAAATCTTTGAGCAAGTTCTCTCTTGTGCTTGTTCTTGGTGCTAATTTTTTTGCTTTTAGAAATTTATTATCTTGGGAAGTAACTATCATTTTATCCTCCAGCAAAGTGGTGCAGCAATAGAATACAAGGGTGCCTCATAATAAACTCAACTCATTATTTAGTTAAAGACTAGGAAGTCAAGCTGACTCAACCCCAAATCTAGGTTTGAGTTTGAGAACTAGGAGCAGCTGGTGTTACCAAGCTGTACCTCCCAAGTTCTTGTTGCATACTAACAAAGCCTGAAAGGTTTAGCTGTGACTTTGTATGCTTTTATGTGGTTCATAGCAGTTTTAGTATTCTTGCTAAGATATAGCACCATCAAGGCTTTATTTTATAATATTCTAGTCTGCCTTTGCTACATAATTTTAGGCAATGTACTTGATACTCTATATTAGCTGAAGGTAAATAGGTAGAAAGCAGTGTTTCTTATGTTTTACCAAAGTTTTATACAATAATTAAGCATATATTTTGTTTTACAATCTTAAGCCTAGAAGAAATATGGGCAAATTTTCAGTCATTCAGAAAGGCTGGAGGAAAAGATACCGAATTTATATCCCAGAGTAGACATCCATACTTAGGTTCTGCAGAAGTCAGACAGTTTGCTCATATGTGCCTTCTGTCTTTAACAATAAAACAGCAATAAGCAGGTTCCTGAATTTAGAGTGAAGTGTGTCAAGAGAGGAGACTTATTTCTACCTGGCATTAACTCTTTAATATTTTCCCCAGAAGCAAGCAAGGTACAGTTTAAATACGATCTCTAATCCAAAATCATTTAGTGAGTTTCCTTTTCTGAGTCTGGGTTTTCATGATTGCTTTTCAATATCAGTTGGTTTGAGGGCCTGCACATAGTAGCAATCCATAAGGATACTTGTGGGGAAATTGCTTGTGAATAAAATAATTAGTCCACATCTGTCTTCTAGCCAAAATGTCTTCTAGAATGATGCTTGAACATCAAAGACGTTTCTAGGAGATTTTGCCATTTACATTGAGAATACTGTGATATCATAGTTCCATTGTAACAAAGAGGCTGTCCTGAATCGTCTTTGGACTATTTCACACATAAGACAAAACAAACGTTTGGCCTGTTACCTGTGTGTAAAGATGGTCCGAAGGTAGAAATGTTCAACAATGGAGAGATCATTCCTGATTAAATTTGAACGTAAGGCATCAGTAGCTTTATAATTTGAATTAGGTAGCTCTTTCCTAGGAAATCTATGGAATCCAGTAAAATCTTAAATGCATTGAGGAATTTTCCAATAATTAGAGTGTTGATGTCATTGTCCTTAAAGTACAGGTAGTCTTTTACTCATGACAACAAAATTTTGATAGATGCATAATGTGATTAGAATTGTTTTTACAACGGTTGTAAAACAAGAAACTATATTTGTTAAGCCAATCACATGGTTGTTAAGCGAAGCTATTCTTATGAATGGAAATGGTTTCATCTATTGAAACTGATTTGTGGGAATGTATGCTTGATAGTTTTAACTCATGAAAATCAAGCCAAAACTTCTTAAAATTGTTGAGATTAGGAACCATGCCCAGCCTGCCCCTTTGCAAATAATACTTAAAAAAACAAAGTTAAACTTGTTTTTTGGAACCTAAGGTGCTCTGCTCAGCTTTGGAAGAGCTGTACTCTTCACAGGGCCTTGGGAAAGTGAGAACACTACAAAGCCAGTTCCAGTACTCTAGCACCCAGGAGCATGGGAAAAGAGATATTTTAAGACATTGCACCCAGGAGCACGGGAAAAGAGGTATTTTAAGACATTGTAGCTGAATGACTTTAGCATTCTTTCTTCTTTATAAAGGGCACAAGGTTGGGCAACCTTGTGGGAGGAGGAAAATGGTGAAGGTCAGTTGATATGGTGCAGAGCAGAGCAGTGAGGGTGGCTGGGATGGAGCTTCCAAGGTGTTTGGGGCTTTGTAGAAGAGGTGATTACTACTCAATCTTGGAGTCTCTCAGGAATTTGGAGTTTCTCACAAGGCAGCTGCTTTGAACCACTCTGTGAAGCCTAAACTTTACCCATTTGAAGTTATTATTATGCTGAAAACACAACTTTATGGTTCATTTATGACCATTTATGGCTTTTGCAGTATCTCCAAGTCACATAATCGCCATTAACAGTTAGTGCATGTTGTCCCATACCTAAATTGTGTTTTTTTTTCTCCCCCCCACTTGCAGAAATGATTGAAGAGAAAGGAATTACAAGAAAGTAAGCTGCGGGGGGGGGGGGTGCTTAGTGTTTTCTCTTGATTTAACAAGAGAAATAAACATGCGGTGATCATCGCTAAAGTGTAGCTTGTAAAGCAACAGCTTCAGAGTCAGAATCTGAAGAATCAGTGAACTGACTCCATTGCAGTGATGATGTTACCTAGTTTGCTAATGACTTGTCTGCAAGAAAACCACCAAGCTCAGAGAGCACCAATGATGCCACAGTTTAACCCTGAGCTACAAATATTCTCTTCTATCAGAGAGTAAGCTGCTTGATCTTTCACACCTAGAGATTGTACTGGCAGCCCAAGGATTGGGAGCCATCTATGAACTATGCAAACAGCTTACTGTATTCGCTTGATGTCTCTTTCTTTCCATTATCTCTGTTCTGTGGGGAAGGGAAGAGAAAAAGGCAAAAATATAATCTCTCCTTTGCCTGATCCTTTGTGACCTATTCGGTGGCAGGGAATGCTGAACATGATCCTTTTCTGTTGTTGGTGTGATCACATTGCTCTTGATATACTCTCTTGAAATCTCTTTGTCTATGTTCTTTCTGCTCTGTGGGTGGGTGGGTGGGAACAAGCAAATTCTGTAGGCAAGTCTCTTTTGACTACTTTGCTGCCTGTTCAGTGGCAGGGAAGCTATGTTGGCAGCCCTAGGACATTTGGAGTACCGCTAAAAGTTCTGGTTTTAGTGTACTTCTAAAAGACCTTGCCTAGCCTTTTCAGAGGCACTAAACAAATGGGCATTTTAAGATATGGCTTTTGCCACACAATCTTAAAAAAAATCTAGGTTCCATTGAAACAATACTGCTGTAGTACATATTGTGAAGCATTTTTCTAGTCAGTAAGGTTCTTAGCTGGGAAAGGAAGGTAATGTTTAAGAAAGAATGTGTGGTTTGACACTATAAGAAGAAGCATAGAATAGAATAGAATTTTATTGGCCAAGTGTGATTGGACACACAAGGAATTTGTCTTGGTGCATATGCTCTCAGTGTACATAAAAGAAAAGATACGTTCATCAAGGTACAACATTTACAACACAATTGATGATCAATATATCAATATAAATCATAAGGATTGCCAGCAACAAGTTATAGTCATACAGTCATAAGTGGAAAGAGATTGGTGATGGGAACTATGAAACGATTAATAGTAGTGCAGGTTCAGTAAATAGTCTGACAGTGTTGAGGGAATTATTTGTTTAGCAGAGTGATGGCCTTCGGAAAAAAAACTGTTCTTGTGTCTAGTTGTTCTGGTGTGCAGTGCTCTATAGCGTCGTTTTGAGGGTAGGAGTTGAAACAGTTTATGTCCAGGATGCGAGGGATCTGCAAATATAAGATCCATACAGTTAAAATTCTTGTGAAGGAATTCCCATGTACAGTAATAGTTTTTCTGAGCCTTGCTTTCTCCTTTGAGGAAGAGTATCCAGGTCTGTACAATATGCAGCCTGCTGACCACATGCTGTCCACAAGCGGCCTTCTGTATACTGCCAGTATTTTTTTTTTTTAAAAATCTTTGCCACTAAATATTGCTGCTGGGAAGGATCTGCCACCACTCTGAAAAACATGGTGCCAAGATCCTCCAATGCCTCCAGGCCTCATACGTGCTGCCTGTTCCAGGGCTGCTTGACTCTGGTAGATGCCAAACAGTTGATTGTTGTGGTAGAGATATGCCTTTGCAGCTCACAATTATTTTTAATTTATTAATGTGGTCCTTTTCCCTTACAGGTTTTACAGAGCTGAGTGACCTTTTTTGTTTTAGACCGTGAGGTCCAAAAGGTACTTCATAGTAATTCAGCAATAGTAAAAGTGAAGTTCTTTGAAAATTAAAACTAGCAGTGCTCTTTCTGCAGTCCATAATATTGGAGGTCTGTTGATTTTCAAGTAATTCATTTAGGCAAAACTCTAAGTGATATCAAAGTTACTTTACAATCTAATTATAAATGTTTATCACTTGTGGCAATAATTTGTGTATCTGAAACTCTAATGGGTTTAGTGGAAATCCTGTTTATAAGAGGAACAGTATATTTTCTTTCAAAATTTATAAAAGATGTTTAGAATTTCTGGAAAAGGGCCTTTATGTCTAATAGTGTGGGGAACACTGCAAAATAATACATTTGTTTATAAACAGTTTATCACTGATTACATGTCATGAAATATTCCTGCTGTTACAGAACTGTTTCAACTTAGACTGATCTGTACTGAAAAATGCAGGGTAAATGTTGGATTTCTACCAGTTATAATTGTTTATGACACTTTTTTCTTGGAAATATAAGTTCTGAGAACAATTAAAAGCAACTTTACAATATTATAAGTTTTTCAAAACACAGATTTGATTGTGGATCCCATGTAACAAAAATAAATTGATACATGAAGAGCTATAACTTATCTTCAATTTATAAAGACACTTCCCATTGCTGTTGATTATAGTAATTTAAAAAAAGAGGGGCCAGAGATTCATTTACATCCCAACATCACATCACATCAGTAGATTCTGCTAAATGGACAGCGCCCAAACAGAATATATGTGTGTGTGTGTGTGTGTGTAGGTCTTGGCATATTCAGGTCTTTCCCGTGTAAGGTTGAGAGTGTCTTGGCGACGTTTTGACGGGGTCTCATTCATCATCTTCAGGCTGGTGCTTTTGGCTTCATGCTTGTGTGAGCAAAGCGTGGTCGGAGCTGCCATCTCTCTATAAATACTGGTGGGGAGGTGGGGAGTGTTGCTGTAAGTGGGTTGGTTGGGTGTGTGGCTGTGTGGTTGCATCTTGATTGGTAGATGGAGTGTGTGTTTGCAGATTAGTCGGCTATTTCGTAGCATCTTGTGTGGGTGTGGTTTAGTTGTGTGCCCATTAGTCTTTTGTGTTGTAACGACCTGGTTAATGGGCTGTGTGGAAACATCCTGAGTTCTGGGAATGTGACCTACTGTAGTGGTAATGGGCTTCCTGGAAATGTCCTGAGTTCTGGGAATGTGACCTCCTGAGTCTTGTGCTGTAACATCTTGGGTGGTAGGTTGTGTTGTAATTATAACACAACCTACCAGCCAGGATGTTACAGCACAAGGTCACATTCCCAGACAGGACATTTCCAGGAAGCCCATTACCACTACAGGAGGTCACATTCCCAGAACTCAGGATGTTTCCACATAGCCCATTAACCAAGTTGTTACAACACAAAAGACTAATGGGCACACAACTAGATGCTATGAAAGAGCCGACTAATCTGCAAATACCCACTCCATCTACCAATCAAGATGTAACTACACAGCCAACCAACCCTCTTACAGCAACACTTCCCACCTCCCCACCAGTATTTATAGAGAGATGGCAGCTCTGACCACGCTTTGCTCGCACAAGCACGAAGCCGAAAGCACCAGCCTGAAGATGATGAGTGAGACCTCATCGAAACGTCGCCAAGATACTCTCAACCTTACACGGGAAAAGACCTGAATATGCCAAGACCGACATACCTATACCCATGAAAACCTACAAAAACATACATACATACATACATACATACATACATACATACATACATACATATATATGGTACCTGGGTGTCATACATTCTAATACAAATAAAACTAATATAATTAATCATAGTTATTACATTCAACCAATTTATATAATTCTAATAATAATAATACACATTTATATTAAGTTATAGTCTATCATTATTTAATTATTCCATGTTTTAATATATTGCTCTAATGCCACTCACCATTTTATTTGATCATACATAATACCGCCATTCAATTTTTAAGCTTCCCTCTTGTTATTGCTTTTATTTTATTATGTAAAAAAGCATATACTAATATTCCCTCTTTATCTTATTTCTATCTCTATTCTAACTTTTAATCATGTCACTGTTTATTAAAAGATATTTTCTTTCTATCCAACATCTCTTGCCCATTTTGGTGCTTTAAATCCTGTTCATTTTTAACTTACCTCCCATATTTCACTCTTTGCATCTATTTGTATTAAGATACAATCATTCATTATTTCAATATTCAATGTTTCAATACACCATTCTAATACCAATCATAATATTATTTAGACATACAAAATTAATCATATTCTTAGGGTCATCAAACCTATATAATTCTGATTGTAATACACATGTTTATATTAAAATATGTTCTTTCATTATTTAATTGCTCAATATTTCAATATATTATTCCATTCCAAATATTGGGACAAGATATAAAAATGATGAAGGAAATTCCTCCTAAAATGTTAAGAAAGAGAAGAGAATTTGCTTTTTTAGTGGATGAGTTTAAGAAACATCAGATATATTTTAGATGGGAAGTCCCAATGGGTTTGTCAGTGAATTTTAGAGGCAGAAAGTATTTTCTTAATTCAGTTATGAAAGCGAGACATTTTTATATTAATGTTTTAAAGAGTGGGAATCCTTTGTTGTTAGATGCTAAGTTAATTGGTTTGGAAATGATGGAAAATAGAATGGGAGAGGGGAGGAATGTTTAAGATGTGAATATGATGATTATGGTTAATTTTTGGAATTGATTTGTTTAGGATATAAATTATAGGATTTTTGTTATTTGCTATTCGTATGGTATAAATCTATGGGATGATATTATTCAATTGTGAAGGATGGAAAGTGAAATTTATGAATTTAGATAATGTGGATGTAATGATTTTAACTGCTTACTGTTATATTGTGGATGAATACTATATTTGAGAGATTTTATTTGAAATGATATTTGATTGATGGAGTAGTATTGGAAGATTGGATATTAAATCTTATGACAATTGAAGAAATATATAAGTGATGAAAATTTGAATTTGAGAAGCTGGATTGTAAATTAAGAAATGGACTTATGAAATTTGAAGGAATATACAAGTGGCTGAAAAAAAAATTGAACTTTAGAAGATGGACTAATTTTTAAAATGGACTGTAAGAAGAATGGACATTAAATGTTATGGCAATTGAAGAAATATATAAGTGATAAAAATTTGAGTTCGAGAAGATGGACAGTAATTTGAGAAATGGACTTATGAAATTTGAAGGAATATACAAGTGGCTGGAAAAAAAATTGAACTTTAGAAGATGATTAATTTTAAGATTGGACTGTAAGAAGAAGTAATATGTGAAGTTGGTATTGCTTCTCTTCTTTTCCTTTTTTTTATTATTCTTTCCTATCTTTTTATTTTTATTGTGAGGGGATCTAAAGTTTTAAATTTTTAAAGGTGGGAGGTTATGTATATTTTGTATACGTTAGATTGTGATTGTTGGTCATAATACCCAGTATTTGCTCTGGGAAGTCTGGGGGGAAGGGGAGGGGGAAGGGGGAAATGATACATGGATTGATTATTAATGTACAGTAATTTTTGAAGATATGAAATTAAAATTTTTTAAATGATATTGGGGATGCTCGACTGCCATTTCAGGAAGAAAAGGAGAGAGGAGAAGGAGGAAGAAAGTAGGTAGGAATGAGTAGAGAAGGAGGAGGGAATAAGAAGGTTAGATAGGGTGGAAGAAGGGAGGAGTGGAGAAGGAGGAGAGGAAGTAGTAAAGTGAAGGAGATGAGGATGGATGGGAAAGTAGTAGAAGGTAGAGAAGGAGGAAGAAAGGAAGTGGCAATCGGGCAGGCCTGAATCAGTAATAAATAAAAATTAATGATTAATGATGGATAATAGTTTGTACATAAATATGATGTTTGAAAATGGAAATAAAAATTATTTATAAAAAAAAATACATTATTCCAATGCCAATCACAATATTATTAAAACGTACTTATTAACACCATCATTCAATCTACAGGGCGGCTTTGGCTCCTTTTGGAGCCCATCAGCAGGGAGAACTCGACACAGGAGCACAGAGATCTGCTCCTTGTGTCCAATCTCGCCGTGATGTCAACCGGAAACCACCTTGTCCATATATTGAGTGAATAGTCTTTGCTTGGAAAAAATATGTGAAGCCCAATGATAACCATTTTTCTTAATGAAATAAATTGGATGTTAGGCAATTATTTGTTACTTATGCATAAGCTAAAGAGTTCTCTATTATTTAAAGAAAAACTCAGAAGGTTGTCATTATCAAACTCTGATTTTCATGACAAGATTAATGCAAGTAAATCATACCCCGATTAAAAAAGAATATTCTAAGGACCTCAGAAAAGGGTTACCAATGCTGATAAATTTGGAATGAGCTTCAAAACCATTGCCAAGGTCCATGATCAGGAAAGACATATACAAATGGTAAAAATGCTTTGTCTCACTAATTCATCTCTTAGTCCCTCAGCAAGTCCTCTCTGAAACTGGTTGATTAGAGCAGTGGTCACCAACTGATGGTCCATGGACCACTGGTGGTCCACAAGAAAATTTTGATGGTCCTCAGAAAAATTATTTGCATTTTTTATATTGCACTAAATCAGGAGTCCTCAAACTACGGCCCCTGGGACAGAAATATGAAATGAATGTTTGTGTTGCTGCAGAGAGTCTCCCCCATGGGGGGGCAGAAATTCTGACTTGGGGGGGGGTCTTCTTTGGCCTCCTGGTGCGGGGCTTTGGCCGAAGGCTAAAGGGAAGTTCTGCTGGTGGCGAAGAGCCAGAGGACCTTGTTCCAGTGAGACTGCATCATGGCCTGGAACTGTCTAACCGTCTCAGCCTGCTGGGCTTCCAGGCACCGGTACCTGGCCTTGCATTCCTGCAGGTCTTCCCTCTGCTTGGAAAGCCTATGTTCCTAGTCCTCATTGAAGTGCTTCTACTGAGCTTCCTTCTTGGCCAGATCCAATTTGAACTGAGCCAGCTGTTTTGCCAACTCTTTCTCATGGTGGCTGCTTAGCTCCAGTAACTGCTTCCTGTTGGGGCCCCAAGGAGCTTGGACGGGGAGGTGAGGAGTGGCTGGGAGGGGAGGGGCAAGTAGATGCTGGCAAGGCACCCCTCAATGTGAGTGACATTGGGTTGGCCACACCCACTCAGTCACATGACCACCTACCCATGCCAACCAAGTCGGTCATTAGGCAGATAATATTAGTGGTCCACGGGATTTAAAATTATGAATTTAGTGGTCCCTGAGGTCCAAAAGGTTAGTGACCCCTGGATTAGAGGAAGTTCATTCCACCCCATTTTGTGGCATATAACGTAATTGAAAATTGGCTATGAAGTTTGAGATTGCCAAGTTTCAGTTTGTAAATCTCTCTAAATTTGCTGCTGTTCTTCTAATGGAAATCTAAAACAAAGCTCTAAATCTCTATGTGAAATTCTGGTGGATCGTTGCCTTCAATTAAGGGCACAGCCCATTTGGCTGTCTTTTCTTTCAGCATGCTAGAACAAGTGACCCCTGGAGCACTCTAGGAAATTCTGTTAGCTGACCCAGCACAAGCAATTAACACTGAGTTGTGAAAGTCAGAAAATGATCCTGGACTCCAACTGATTTCTCTAGCAGACTTCCATGAGAGCAAAGAAGTATTGGTTTGACTTCAGGCTGTTGACCTACTCCTGGCTGAAGCAAATCTTGTTTCAAATGCTCTGCTAATTGTATCATTAGATTGTTCAGGCTTATTATTTGTATGTTCACTTGCTGTTGGTATTGCAATAATACTTTAGCAAGTTCCTCTGCTGGCAGTGTGGTGCCTCAAATATTTGATGCCATCTCCATAACCAAAATAAGATTTGATGTCTCTCTGTTTAGAGTCTAGGATGGCTTTCAACATTAATGTCAATTCTTCAGGATAGGTCAAGTCAGGAAATACCTAATAATAAAATCTTGAAAGCTTGACAGAATTTCCTTTTACTTCTCTCATACCAAGCAGTATCAAGTTTTTTTCTCCTCTCTATTTCTTTCAAGAGCTAAAATGACATTTACTTTTAACAATTCTTACGTTCTTTGTTCAAGGTTGTCTCTGTATTTTACCTGTCAGGTCTGGTTGTTAAAATTTCTTGTACTATATTCAATCCTATCAAAGGCTTTCTGCAGTGTGTAAATATGTCTCTTGGGTGCCTGTTCCTCTTCAAGTCTTCACTGAGTCTTTGGATCTTTCCTAGCTCTGCATGTATCTCTCATACCAACAAAACGGTATATCACTGCCCTATTCAGTTTCGGTTTATTAGCCCACAGAGCTAAACAGTTGACTTAAACAGTTCCAGCTTTTGAAGATCAGTGGTTTTAATAAGAATTAAAAGCATTCAGCTTCAAAAGCTGGAACTGCTTAAGTAAGTCCTGCCAACCATTACCTCAGTTGCAGTTCTCCTATCTCCTTCCCAGAGTCTTTTTTATTGTCAATTCAACATCCATAACCCCTCTTGTCTTCAATCAGAAAGTTTCTTATGAAAACCAAACTAACTACACTTTTTGTTTTTCAGCAAAGCTAGTGTAAAGCATTTGTTGCATTTCGGAATGGAAGTTTGCCCATATGATGAGCCAACAGAGGCAGGCATTTCATATTGTGGTTCTGTCCAGTTGGCTGCTCTCTTTGATTATAACTATTGTTTTATTGTATAATGGCAAAGGTTTTCCCAGTGCAGTCATGTCCAACCCATGTGGTAGGTGCTCATCTTTGTTTCTTAGCTGAGAGACCCAGCATCATCTGAAGACTTTTCCGTGGTCATATGGCCAGCATGAATATACACCAAGACTGTTACCTTCCCACCAAAGTGGTATCTATTTATCTACTTCCATTTGCATGCTTTCAAACTGCTAGGTGGGCAGGAGCTGGGGAAGTGTAACGGGACCCATCATAGGGCACTCGGGTCTTGAACCCAGGCTGTCAGTTTCCAGTTGACAAACTCAGCGTCTTTAACCAGTTACAGCTATCTCTGTTTTATTGTATAACATCCTGAAATCTGAATTTGGCAGTTAGCATGAAGGTATTTCCATCAAACATGGAGTATTTCATCAGCTGTAACTACATTGTATACATTTCAAACCTATAATATCTGAGATTGACTTTCATAGTATGTTATTTAAAGTCATAGTATGTTATTAAAAGTCAATATGAGATTGACTTTTTATTAGTATTTAAAGACTTACTTAGCATCTCCTACAGGAGCGGTTCTCAACAATTTGCCAGGGGTCGCCTAAGCCCATCAGAAATATGGGAAGTATACTTGCGAGTCGAAGAATCGCGCTCCAATAGTTGACTGCACAAGCCAGCTGCAGGTTCTTCAAATCGCTAGCCAAATTCGGCTTCAGGCACAATAAACTTAATAGGGGAGGAGTCTCCGCTTTAATGCCTCCGTCTTCAAGGCAATTGCAAGCAGTTCAGATCGCTAGCCAATACGGCTTCAGGCACGATAAATTCAAAAAAACAGTTTGCCGCTTTTTCCCCCCTTCAGGCCTATGAACGAAAATAATTTTACGGTCGGGGTCGCCACATCGTGGAGAATTGTATTAAAGGGGTCGCAGCACTATAAAGGTTGAGAACCACTGTCCTACAGACTCTTTCTGAACATCATAAAATATTTGGTTCTTTCTCTTTAAAGCCCTGTATTGTTTTGGATTGATTCCCAAAGGAATATGTTCTTGTGTTTACTTAGGGGTCTTTGGGAGAGGTGCCTCTCCTATCAAAGATGTGGTTAAGTATTGATTGTTAAAATTGACTTTTCAGTAGTGATATTCCATCTGAAGAATTCTATTTCCAAAGGCTCACCTATTCATTGTCTCTTTAATATTAAGTGAAGACAGAACTGGTATGTCATTTTAGAAGTCCTCTTCTACTCACATCTCTTGGCTGAAAAGAGGTGGCAACAAGAAGACGTTCACACATAGATTTATCTCATATTCTAATTTTGCCCTTTCCCAGACTTCAAGTCCGTTCTCATAGTCACTCATGCCATGACCACTTGTGAACTTTTGCAATGTGCTCTATGGAGGGCTGTCCTTGAAGACCACTCCAAATCTACAGCATTGTGAATACAGGTAATCCTCAGTTAGCAACCACTATTTGAAATTACAATGGCACTGAATGAGTGGTGGTTATAACTAGACTTTGACAATCTCTTCTGATTCTGCAGTCTCCTTAAGGTGTACTTTTAAAAGATAGTTTTGATACTATTTATGAAGACTGCACAAATAACCTGGGAACAAATAGAACAATTTGTAAATAAAGGCCAGATGCAGTGTGAAAATGGAAAGTAAACAGTCTGTTATAAAAAGTTGGGAAAAGCAAAATTATGGGTGTTCAAATGTATGATACTAGAGTTTTAGTCTAAATTGGAAGCTACTCTTCAGCCTGTTGAGATCAATTGTATGTCTAACATAGAGTCATGTATTAGCATTGTACCTAGCATTGTAATGGGTAGGTTCCATTATGGCCATAAGATGAGAACTATCTGTATACTGAAAACCATAAAACAACAGAAACTTTTTGAAAAGGAGTCGCTTTGCTGGGTAAATGAATTGGGGAAGTAGTTTTTAACTGGGCATCTATTATTAATTTGCCACTTAAGTGCCCTTCCCATGTTCTATCATATGTAAATCTATATCGTTTCAGTTATCGGATTTTTTGGATGAAAGCCGTAATTATGTATTTTCAGTTTTTATTGGATTCTGTCCAGTAGCATCATTACTTTAGTTCAAATTTTTTATCACAAGTAAGCAAGTATCAAATCCAATGGTTAGATGCTATTTATGCAGACTATCGTAGAAGCATTGCATAACACATGATGACTTCTTCCAGACTTCCCATCTTAGGTGGTATTTGTGTTAGCTACAATTGTTCGTCAACAGTACTTGAGTACTTGTACCAGTACTGGCACACGTAGCTATTGAAGACAACTCTCCAGCTCTTTTTTTTCCTAGTAATATTATTTTTGGGTAAAAACTGTGGTTGTATAGATGCAAACATGAAATAATGATCATAGTGTGATCTTCCCAAAGTCGATGAAAATAATAGTGTAATCCAGTGTATAAAAGTAACTGGATTTTTCTTGTTGCATATCTATAAACATTGATAATAAGAATTCTTTAAAAATTTATAGATTGTCAATTTTTTCATTACATTGGATTCATTCAGGTGATGTTCTGGGACCTTTTTAGTTGAAATGTCTGTCAAAATACTTGTGTGTTCCTGGCATGTAGATGGTACAAAATTTTCTTCATTCTTTTCTACATCAGTCAAAATCTGAAATTAGCACTATGAATAATACAAGCTTAATTTATGAAGATACTTCATAATTGAGCAATCCAGATGTCTGCCCTTCATGTAAGACTAGAATGTGGCAGTGTAGTTTTATATCAAATGTATTGAATTGTTTATAAGGATTATGCCCTCTATTTGTTTAGGTAGGATTTTAGGATAGTAATTTTTCTTTTTAAAAATTTTTTGTTTCTGCTTCTTGTGGCAAGCTTCCATTCTGTTTTGAGTTATTAATCAGTATGCTAAGCATACTTTCATAACAGATTTCCATTTTTTCAGATCTTTTATTATAAGCTGTTTAAATTGGAATTTCATTTCTTATATTTTGATCTATATCCCAGTTTGATTCAGTCTTATATCCAGGAGAGATGCAATTTCTTTTTGTTGAACTATTAGAGAAGTAGTTTAGCTAATTGTATCCTTTGGATTCTCAGGATAGAGAGAGAACTGTCAGAGAGATTTAAACAAACTAATTTCATTGTGTGAGGACCAAAGTAGATCAGCCTGCCGGTCAGAACAGCTGAGAGGGACTTCCGGGTGGCTCCACCTCTTCGCTGAGCCCCTAATTAAAGGGGCTCCGCACTGAACATCGTAAAAGCCAGGAAAAGCCGGCTTTAATCTTTTTCCCTGGATGAAAGGGGAAAGATAAGAGCAGCAGGAAATGTTGGTAGACCTCCCCAGAGGCAGAGCCTCGAAGGGTCGAAGAGTCCCATAAATATTCCTGCCCTCCGACTTCAGTGCGTGCCTGCAAAAGCAGGAAAAGAAGAAAGTGTCCATCTCTGCTAATTGTCTTATCTTTATGGATCTCTTTAAGCAGACGGAATGAGTGCCAGCGGACAATTATTGGATTGCAAGTATTTTTGATTTCCTGACTTCTACCTTTTAAAAGAAACTTTTTCCTTTGTTTTAATTGACTCTTAAAGATGGCGCCTGAACGGGAGTGAAAGTGACGAATGGAATTTCAAACAGTCTGTGCAACTAAGAAGATAAGAAATGTTATGTGGATTTTAATGAAGTGAACTGAGCTCTCCTATACTTAAAGGGAAAAGAAGTTTCTAGACTTATATTTTGTGAATTTTAAAACTGAAATGGCTACTAAACCACCTAAGACTGGGGGCAGAAGGGTTCTGAACCAGCTTTAGAAGATCTGATTAAAGAGCAAGGAAAGTGTCTGAAGAAAGGTTTAAGGAGATTATGGATAATAATGAGAAAATAAGAGAAGAAATAAAGAGAATAATAAAAAATAAGAGAAGATATCTTGATGGCTTTTCAAGGTTTGGCAAAAGACTGGAGGTGGTGGAGGAGGAGGTGCAAGAAATTGTTCAGTCAAATCAACAAATAGAAAATAGAATGGGGGAATGCAAATCAAATTGGATAAAATGAAGATCAAGTGGTGGTGATGCAGTATAGAATGATGGAAGGAGCTCTGAGAATTAGGGGTTTGAATGAGGAGAAAGGGGAAGATTTAAATTTTTTTTTATCAGAAGCTCTGGCTGAATTTATTGAACTTGATCCACAAGAGGTTGCTTATCAAATTGACAAAATTTTATAGAGTTAATTCTTGGATTGCTAGGCAAAAGAAACTTCCTAGAGACATTGTGGTTTATTTTTGAAAAGAACAGTGAGGAATCAAATTTTGCAAGTTGCTTTTCAGAAAACTTGAAAATAGGGAACAGGAGTTGAAGGTTTTGAAAGAGATTCCTCCCAAGATGTTAAGGGATAGAAAGGACTTTACATTTTCACACAAGAACTTAAGAAATACCAGATTCAATTTAGATGGGAGGTTCCAGTTGGCTTGACAGTGTATTATCAAGGAAGGAGATATCGTATTGACACAGTGCTTAAGGCCAAAGATTTTCTTTCTACAGTGCTGAAATTTGAAATAGAAATAATAGAAAAAAGAATTCAAGAGACTCAAATGGGTGTGGAAGCTGAGGTGATTCCAGTGATGTTACCATCAGAGGAACAACCACAAGAACAAAGACTGACGAGGGGAGACCTTAAGCGTAAAGAAAAGGAGCAACAAACTCAAAGTAAAGTTCAGGATTCTGCTACAGAAGCGGTGGGAGGAGCACGGCCGAAGATACGGGAGGACGATCTTCAGTTGATTGCTCAAAGGCTTCAGCAGCCCAGTAATGGCAAATAAAATCTTGACTTGGAATGTCAATGGTTTGAACTCAGCTCAGAAGAGAAGAAAATATTTCATTATTTGAAACAATTTAAAATGATGTTATTTGCTTACAAGAAGCATATTAAATTATCAGATCAAAAGTACCTAATAAACTCAAAGTTAGGTAAACATTTTGTTGCTTCAGCTTTGGAGAAAAAACATGGCATAGTGGTTTATTTGAGAAAAGATATACCAGCCAAGTTAATAGAGGCAGATATTCACGGAAGATATATTGCTATTGAACTTACAATAGAAACAAAAAGGACTCTCTTGCTTGGTATATATGCACCCAATCAGCAACAAGAAAAATTTTATAGAATGTTATATGATAAGTTGAATCTATGGGATTATAAATCGTGCATTATATTGGGAGATTGGAATGGAGTAATAGATACACGAAAGGACAAGAGAATTTCTTCCAAGAAGATACCTGCACATGCAAAGCTGCCTAAATCCTTTTTTGATATGATAGAAGATTTTGAGTTAAGAGATGTATGGAGACTGCGAATTTGGAGGAAAGAGACTATACTTTTTCTCTGATAGGCATCAATCCTTCTCACGTATTGATTTTATTTTAATTTCTAATGATTTGCTTTTTAGGGTGAAGAAAACTAAGATATTTCCAAGATGTTTGTCTGATCATAGTCCTGTTTGGATGGAATTGCAATATGGAAAAGAGGGTAGAAGAACTTGGAGATTAAATGAAAATTTGTTTAGATATCAGGATAATGTAAATCAATGTAAAAAGCAGATGAAAGAATTTTTTGATTATAATTTGAATAATGAAACATCGATAGAAATGGTTTGGGACTCCAGTAAAGCTTTTATGAGAGGTGTATTAATATATCTTAATAATAGACAGAGAAATAAGCAACAAAGACAGCGTAGGTATTTAGAAGAGGAAATTTATAAGAAACAACAATTATTAATACATAATCCACATGATCAAAAACTTAAAGATGCAATAAAGTTACTACAGAATCAATTTAATATGATAATGGCTGATCAGGTGGCAACAAATATACAATATGCCAAACATAATACTTTTGTAGCATAAATAGACCTGGTAGGTGGTTAGCATACACTTTAAGGAAAAGACAAAACAACGTACTATAGAAAAATAGAATATAAAGGTAAAGAGAGATATCAACAGGATAAAATTAAAAAGCTTTTTAGAATATTATACAAATTTATATCTTAAAGATAATATATTGAATAGGGATATTGATAATTATTTGAAGGAATATAAGGTTAAAAATTTAACTTTAGAACAAACGGATGAACTGAATCGGCCTATAACCTCGGAAGAAATTATTTTGGTAATTAAACAATTAAAAATGGGGAAAACTCCTGGTACGGATGGGCTCACAGTTAGTTATTATAGGAATTTACAGGATGAGATGTTAGGTCCACTTAAGGAATTATTTAATCAGATACAACTAGGAGGGGGAATTCCCCCCTCATGGAGAACCTCTTTTATTTCATTGATACCAAAAGAGGAACAGGATTGTTCTAAACCTGGGAATTATAGGCCAATCTCACTTTTAAATAATGATTAGAACAGCTGAGAGGAGCAGAAAACTGGAGCTTCAGAAGCAGTGCTTCTGGGGTTCCCGGAGGGAAGGAAGGTCGGTCTCCTCTATTATAAAGCATTAATCAGCTGTAGGGAAAGCAGCAGGGAGCCAGGAGTAGCTCGAATGGTAAAGAGCACCGCTTGGAATTTAAAGTGCAAACTTCTTGATCATCAGAGGCTCGCGAAAGAAACTCTTTGGGGTTGGAACAACTGGCGAATCAGTTTATCTGATAGCTGCTGAAACCTAGTTAGCAGGCTACCCAGTTTGACTGGTGCTGCTACAAGAAAGAGAAAGTGAGTGCTGGCAAGTCGGCTTGCCAGCAGCCGCCATAAGTAAGTGGCTGGAGTGAAGAGTACTTCAGACCAGCGCCATTTTCGGCTTCTTCACAGAAGAGCTAAAGTTTGGTGTGCTTCATCAACAGACATCCTGAACGTCCAGAAATATTTCAGAAATAGTTGAACGTGTCCAGCAATATTTCACAAGAAGAGTCCTCATCCTCCGCTCGCAACAAAATACCTTATGCCACCAGACTCGAAAGTTTGGGCTTAGAACATTTAGAACTACTCCGCCTTCGTTATGACCTAAGCACATCTCATAAAATCATCTGCTACAATGTCCTACCTGTCAATGACTACTTCAGCTTCAACCACAACAATACACAAGCACACAATAGATACAAACTTAAAGTTAACCGCTTCAAACTTGATTGCAGAAAATATGACTTCAGCAACAGAGTGGTCAATGCCTAGAATGCACTACCTGACTCTGTGGTTTCATTTTCATTTTATTCATTTTATGTATTCAATTCACGCTTATATATATTATCTAATACGTACTCGACAAATAAATAAAAACAAAATAAATATCCATTGTTCTACGAGAAAATTCCTATGTGGCAATGGATCTTGCTTTCTTTTTCATCCAATTCTGGTTTATGCTCTGTTTTAGTGGTATAATAATGGCTGCTTTCAATACCATCGACTGTGATATCCTTCTGGAGAGACTTCGGGGTCGGGAGTGGGGGGGCTATCCTGGTGCATTTCCTTCCTCTGTGGCTACTCTCATGGCCATTCTCAGTGTGTGAGAGATCCAGCCCTTGCCCACTGCTTTGCGGGGTCCCACAGGGCTTGGTACTCTCTCGTATTCAATAGCTACATGAAGCTGTTGGGTGAGATCATATCAATGCATTGATGATAATCTCATGATAATGATGTATATCTCAGCCCATGGTCAGTTAGGCAATGACACGATCTCTCTCTCTCGCAGTGCCTGGCCTGTTAACAGCTGGATGGAAAGCAATGGGTTGAAAGAGAACACTGGCAAGACTGAGTGGCTTTGGGTTTCGAGTTCTTTGGTCCATGGAGATACCTTTGGTCTTGGGGGGTGGCACTGCCCCAAACAGACCCAGTGCGTAACCTGTGGGTTCTGGACTTGTGACTCATGCTTGAAGAGCAGGTGGCAGTCTTGGCCAGGACAGCCTTTCTGCAATGCCAGTTATGCCCTTTCCTGGACCAACAATACCTACTTATGGTCACTTATGCCCTAGTCACCTCCTGTCTTGACTATTGCAACACGCTCTACATTTATTTATTTATTTATTTATTTATTCAATTTTTATACCGCCCTTCTCCTGAAGGACTCAGGGCGGTGTACAGCCAAGATAAAAACAAACAGTACAAAATAAAACCAATAAAAATAAAATTTAGATAAAATTTAGGCCAGCCCCGCGCGAATAAATAGATGAGTTTTCAGTTCGCGGCGGAAGGTCCGAAGGTCAAGTATTTGGCGTAAACCCGGGGGAAGTTCATTCCAGAGGGTGGGAGCCCCCACAGAGAAAGATCTTCCCCTGGGGGCCGCCAGCCGACATTGCTTGGCGGACGGCACCCTGAGAAGTCCCTCTCTGAGAGCGCATGGGACGGTGGGAGGCATAAGGTAACAGCAGGCGGTCCCGTAAGTACCCAGGCCCTAAGCCCTTGAAAAGCATCTGGAAGCTCCAGTTGGTGCAAAATGCAGTGGCCTGCATGATTTTGTGCAGACTTTAGTGTGCACATTTATCACCTGTGCTACGGGAGGTGCATTGGTTGCCGATTTGCTTCTGGGTGCAATTCAAGGTGCTGGTTGTCAACTTTAAAGCTCTTCCTTCATGGTTTGGACTAGGTTATCTGAGGGATCATCTCTTGCTGGTCATATCTAACCAACCCACTAGAGCAGGGAGGCAAGAAATGTTGCACATCCCATCCCCTAAGGAGATATATTTGGCATGAGCCAGAAGAAGGGCCTTCTCCATGATGGTTTCCTCCCTTCGGAACATAATCCCTTTGAAAATTAGACTGGCACCTTCTAACACTCTTTCGGAAGGCCCTGAAGATGTTTTGCCAGTGGGCATGGGGAACCCAGAGTGAAATGGAGCCCATTACATGACTGATATAAATGGGTGTTATTGCTGGGTGGTTGTGGGGTTATTATTTTATTATTATAATTTATTATTATTTTTATTTCTTTTATATTGTGTTTTTATGTCCAGCAAGCCACCTTGCATCACCATGTGTGGGTAGGCGGCAATATAATTTTCAAAATAAATAAATAAATAAATAACTGGTTAACATGCCATGTGCAATTGTTCTCAGATTTTCATAATTCTGTTTTAGGTTTTTAGTAGGGATCTGCAAAATGTACCAAGTATGAACTGTTCTGTGTGTAGGTGAGGTGTGGCATCAACAACAGTTGAAAAGAGTGAATCCAAATTTCAGTTCTGCCAAATTGTAGCTGGCTCACAATGGTTAAGTAGAACCCATAAAATATTGTTTTGTTCCAGGTTTGAAACATAAGAATTTTCTTGGTTTGCTCATGCCCTAGCTTTTGGTTATTTTCTCATGTTTACAGAAACAAAACTTTATGTTCATTTTTTTTTGTCTCCCCTGTGTCTAATATTACTATTTTCATTTCATTCAATTAACATAACATACTTTTTGAAATTTCAATTGTATGTAAAATACGTGAAATATTTTATGAATATTGACATTCTCCTGGATATAGTTTGTATTCATACCTCCCCTTTATTCATTCCCATAATATATTGCTGCAGAAAAACTATGTTCTGTTATAAATAAGAATTGCTTGTTTTATTGAGAATCACTATCTTTATAGCACTATTTTGTTAGGTTTGGTTTTTAATATGTTTGTGTTGTTTGTATACAGTGGGATATTTTTTAGTGGTATATCCCCCCCCCCCCCCAGGATTTAACTTCTCCCTAACTTTTGTTTTTAAGAGAATGGTCATGAAAACTTAAATTTTAAACAAGCGAACAGTAGCCTGGTAATGATCAAGATGATAAAAAAACACAGCGTACAAACTTTGTATCTGAAAATTGGGAAAACTGAATAAAACCAACGTTATAACACCAAAGATTATTGCTTGATTTCCATAACACAGCCCCATTAATATGCTCCTGGCTACCACATTCATTTGTTTATTCCACAAGAGCTCTTATGGCTATGTTTGAAAAGAATGTCTGCTATGCACATTCAATATATAAACAATTCAGAATTATGCTTACCAGGATATTAGATGGCAGGGTTGCACAGTATTAATGCTTTTTTTCCTATCTGAACCCTTGCTATGCCGTGTGTGAATAGAGATATGAACTTCAGTGTTTCCAACTTATAGTTTCCTTGTGTGCCTTCAAAATGATGGCATGTGGGATGCAAAAGATTGGTTTGCAAGGTAGTCTTTTGTTTAAAGATTCTAATTTGCATGGAACACAGAGAACATGCTTGGGATAAAACTAGACTTTTGCTGAGCTTGTAGAATACTGGCCAAAATGTCCCCAAATTGATAGGAATGTTTATTTTATTTTCAGGCCATTATCTCTGTCTCTCTATCTTCTCTATCTCTATCCAAAATCAGTTGCTGGTGACAAGCACTTGGGGGAAAAGCAATGAAAAAAAAAAAAACTATGCCTGCCTTCCCCCCTCCCTCTCTCTGTAAAACTCCATAATATTCTGGTAATGTTCATTTCTAAGAATATAAAAGAGCTGAAAACTTTTTCACAAAAATGTGTGTGCTGTTCGGTTTGTAATTTTTCCCTCCTCCCTGGTTAACGCACTTTGACCAGCTATGACATCCACCCTGAGCAATCTCTTTTAGTTTCTGTATGATGAAGAACTTTTTTTTGGTTGTTTGACAAGGTCATTCACTATGTTTAATCAGAGGTACTACAAAATAATTATGGTTGAGAAAATTGAAGGCTAAAGTTCTTAGATGTGGTTGCCAATGAAGGGATGGCACCACATACTATTTTAAGCATAAATACATTAGTCCCTTCTAATTTTTGTTTAATCAGTGACTTAACATGCTTGGCTAATTTGTGCATCTATGTGTTATATAAACCAAGCTAACGACAATTTAGTCAGTGTTTTGCAAATCCAATTATTTAGTAAACCATGATGTAATGAGTTAATGAAGACATATGGAGGAATCTAATGAAGGAATCTATCATTCAGAACAACTCCTGTTTTTATTTTCTCAGAAATAACTGGACATGGAGTTACAAGCACAGATTTATTTTGCCATGATGATTCTGTGGTATTTCCCTTTTTGAAACTGGTTAGTTAGAATGTAATTGAAAATAAATAAAAATGCTCCTTTTAGTTTAGTGTATGTTACGGAGGTCTGATGGGAACATAGTAAAGTGTGCAAAGGTCTCCATGGTGATAAGCATCTTTGCTCACTTAGTGAGTTGAAATGCCTACGTACGAGGCTGTTATTTTCCTGCTGTGGAACTTGTGACTCCAGCCATGGGGTAGCACTCTGTCCCATAGCTCTATGGACCGGGTTGAGATTGAAGAGACGCCCCCTCTGCTGACTCTCCCAGTTTCAACTCGGTCCAGAGCTTGTTGGGCACAGAGTGGGTTTCTCTTAAGCAAAAGGGTTTTTTTTGTTGAAATTTGGAGGTTTCGAATTTTAATTTTAATTTTATTTGGATTTGGTTTATTATCTCCCTTTCTTCGGTGAATATTTTTTAATATGTGGTGGATCAGCTGGGCAGTGGTTGAGGCAACCGCCATTAGGCAAGCATGCTTTTCACCGCCAGGAGTCTTGTTGCAATTGGTTTCAGCCGCGGGGCTTGCAACGTAGGAGATTGGGCCAAGGGGGACCCCAGGAACAATTGGGGGGTGACCCTGGAATTGCGTGGTGTTTTTTTGGCGGCAGTTTAGCTCCGACGGAGATTAAAAGGCTGGGAGAAACAGATTAAAGTGCTGGGATCAGAGCAGCCCTTAATTAAGCCCAGACTGCACCGTATCACCGCTCTCCCTGGGGAAAGAAACAGAAGAGAGGGTGGCAGAAGGCATCATGGCTGGCTCTGGCGCTAAGATTTTTCACGCCATTTTTGAGGAGCCATTTTGGGGCAGCCGGGTTCAGCGGCCATTTAGGACAAGGATTGGCCAGGTGCTTAAGGCTGCTTTTGGAGTCCGGTTTCGGCCCTGCAGCCATATCAGGAGCAAGTACAGTCTTGCCTGCTCCTTAGGCCTAGAAACAGCTGGGTCTGGCTGTTATGGCCTGAATTATTACAGCGTTTTCTTCCAAGTTGTTCCAGCATTATTTCTGCATTAGTCAGAAACCAGATTGCTGATTACAGTGCCTGTCTATTTGGAACATTTTTTTACAGATTATTGCCTCTCTAAAGCAGCTGGACTCGGCTTGCTGGAGGAACAGGCTGACAAGTGAAGGAAATCAAGCCCTGGCAAGAGATTGACTGGCGGTTTTGCAGTCACAGAGAATTATGTTGGAAAATCAGGAATTGTTCTCTATGGATTTGGGGGGACCTTCCCACTCTCAGGAGATTTCCAGTAAGGCTTCCAGATGCTGCCACTATAGTACTAGATGTAGTAGCATGGAGGCGGCAGCAAAACTTAGGGTCAGGGCTCTGGCACCTAAGCACTCTTCTAAGGCACAGGAGAAGACGGAAAGACAGCTTCAGGACGCCTTAGAAAGACAAGTAGCAAGGAACCTCAAGGTAGCGGAGAAAAAGAAGCATTTAACAGTGCAGGCTGTGGTCCACCAGACAGACAGGGCCTCAGGGGATAGATCCTTGTCACCTGCCCCTGCACCAAGAGATCTCCAGATAGGAGATTTTTCACCTTCCCCTGAGGAGGATAACCAGACAAGAGGGATGGAGCCTAGGCCGTCCACATCAGCAGCAGTGGCTCCTACTGTATCCAGTGAGGAGGTGGTCACAGTTGCAGATATGCCACCGATAGTCCAGCAGTGCATTGCTGCAGCAGTACAGAGAGGCTTTAGTCAGCTTAACAGAAAGGCCTCTCAGAAGGGGGTGGCATCTAAACAGAAGACACAGGAGGTTAGACAAGAGGCGGAATTGACTTCTGACTCGTCAGTGGCAGGGTCAGGTTCTGAGGACTCCCTTTCTGTGAAAGAAGGAGAGTGGGAACAGGAGTTATCAGTTAAGAAAGGGGTACTGTCAGATCAACCCTTTTTCAAAAGGTTGTTTAGGCCTCATCTTTTTAAGTCACTTCTACTTAAAGCCAAGGCATCCACAAAACAGGGTGCCCCTTCAGAGCCAACCAACGGCCTTGCAGGACCCAACACAACTTCTGTTCTCAGAATTGGCCGTGGAGGCGGAGACCATTTCTGCTCCACAACTGTTTTTGGATGTTATCCAGAAACAGTGGACCTCTCTGGGCGCATATCAAAATCTGACATTTTATGATCGATGATTTTATAATCCGTCGCCAATTCTGGCAGAGCTACTCAAGGTTCTGGAGGTGGATGAACCGGTGCTAGCCTTATCATCGTCATTGGTAATGTTGGCTGAACCTGAAGAGGTGTTAAAGCCGGATGACCGTAAGTTAGAGTTGGCTCTCAGACGGGCACACCAGGTGGCGGCCTGGGGGAATCAAGGCTGCTACGGCAGCTTCCTTTTTCACCAGAGCTTCGCTACTGTGGCTCAAGCAGCTGCAAGATAAGGTACCAGCGACGGACATGAAGGTCACCAGGACTTTAATAAGATTATGGCCACGGCAGAAACACCATGGATGCCACTTTGGCCTCAGCTAAATTCAGGGCACGAGCCATAGTGTCCACAGTCATGGCAAGAAGCTTTTGTGGCTAAGAAATTGGCAGGTGGACAATAAGCGCAGGTGGTGGCTGTCCTCAGTCCCCTTCAAAGGTTCAAAGTTGTTTGGGGCGGCTTTAGATCCTTTGTTGTCCGAGCCCAAAGATAGAAAGAAGGTATTACCTGCGATGGGACACAAAACAGAGGCACAGGCGTCCATTTCCTTTAAAAAGCCTTATTTTCATTCTTACGGGGGATCAGGGGCCTCTAGATATCAGAGACCCTGTTTTCAAGGCCAGTTGGGACAGGCAGGTCAGTTTTCTCAGACAGGATCAGGGTTCACAGACAAGAATAGATATAGGGCCCAGTCCAAGCGTCCATTCCGAGGAGGAAACAATCATTCCTTTCATCAGAACCGCTGGCTACAGGGAAGATGCTCCCATTGGTAGCTGGCTAAGCCTCTTTGCAGATCAATGGGAGACCACAACTATAGACACTTGGGTAAGGGAGACCATTTCATCAAGGCTCTCCCTAGAATTCCTCGCAGTACCTCCGAAGGTTTTCATTCGCTGTCCTGTGTCTTGAGACATAGCAAAGCGACAGCTCATGGGCACCGCTATTCAGCATTTGGCAGACATAGGAATGGTGGAGCCCGTCCCTCTATCAAAGCAGGGAGACGGATATTACTCAAGGCTGTTTGTTAGTCAAAAACCCTCGGGGGGACTGCAACCAATTCTGAATCTAAAAGGCTTAAACCGGTTTTTTATGTATCGGAGGTTCAAGATGCACTCCCTTCAAATCAATTCTGCAGAATGTTTGGAGGGGGGATTTCTTGACTTTGCTTGATCTCACGGAAGCCTATCTGCATATTCCGATACATCGAGATCATCGAAGGTATTTGAGGTTCTGTTATTGTTGTGCCTCGCCTGCCCCCCTCTCCGCAGCCGGGCCCCTCCCATCTCCTGTTATCTGAGCCAGAGACTGATAGTGAAGAAGAATGGCCTGGCATGCCTCCAACCCCCAGCCCTGGCACCATGCCCGAACAGACTGAGCAAATAAACCTCCCCCACACAGCGTGTGAGCAAGAAGCCAGCCACAAGCTAGAATTGCCGGCAGCTGACAAAACGTGGACAGATCCCCGCTTCTGGAGAATGGAGAGGCGACGTCAGCAAAAGGAAGGGAGGGGCAGGCCTGGATAAGTGCTGAGTCATGGAGCCACACCCCATGGCCTATATAAAGGATCTGCTTTTTGGCATTCCTTGAGTCAGGCAAAGTCTAATCTGGTTGCTGAAGTCACATCTTGGATTCCTGCCTGCCCTGAGAACTCTGACAGGAATTTGGCAAAGCTGCAGAGGCTTCGTGGCCACGCTTGGTACAGACTTTCCAGACCCGGCCGTCAGAGGAGGAGTGGGACACGACAGTTATGGCGAGCAGCACCTACAGTACCGAGCCCCTCCTTTTGTCCTGGTGTCAGCTCCCAAGGTCTTCACAAAGATCTTAGTGGTGCCTGGAGGCTTCTTTACAGAACAGTCCCATTCGCCTTCAGGCTTACCTGGACGATATCCTGGTGCAGTCCTGGTCCAGGGAGGCGGTGACGGAGGATCTGAGGATCTGGGACGATTCTATTTCTATTTCTAGAGGCCCGTGGCTTTTCAGTAAATCTCAAGAAAAGTCAATTTCTGCCATCAAACCGGCTTTTACATCTGGGGGCTATAATAGACACACTCAGTTGTCAGGTATTCCTATCCCCAGAGAGGCTATCAGAGACCTGATCAATCAGATAAGGCCAGCCAGACGGGTCTCATTAGCACAGCTTTCGACCCTGTTAGGCAAGATGATATGATGCATAGGGATTGTCCCTTGGGCCAGATTTCATGCCAGGCCCCTTCTGTGGTTCATGGTGCCGTTTCAGAGGTCAGGACGAGCCACCTCCAGGACCAAGGTCAGGATCCTGGGTCCGGTCAGGTCGTCTCTCTGCTGGTGGAAGTCCATGCAGATGTCCAGGGGCTGTCTATTTATAGACCAGGAGTGGATAAGAGTGACCACAGATGCCAGTCTCGTCGGAAGGGGGGCTCATTGCCTGAATCAAGTAGCCCAGGGTGTCTGGTCCCGATCAGAGGCAAGGAGAAGCATAAATTGGCTATCAGGCGGTTCAAGTATATCCTCAAAGATCGCCAAGTGTTGCTTATGACAGACAATATCACAGTCAAGGCCCACATCAACAGACAAGGGGGGATGAGGTCCAAGAGTCTGATGAAAGAGACGACAATTCTTTGTCAGTGGGCAGAGCACAATCTAGCTTCCCTCAGGGCGAAGCATATAGCAGGGACAGACAATGTCAGGGCAGATTGGTAAGCAGGGCACCCATAGACAACTCGGAGTGGTGCCTGCTGCCAGAACTGTTTGAGGAAATTGTGCAGAGGTTCAGACGGCCGATACTTGACCTTTTTGCATCGTCCAGGAACAGTCAGCTTCCCCGGTTTTTCTCCTGGTTTTCGGACGATGGAGTGGAGGGAGTAGATGCCCTTCATTGCCAATGGCCACAGGGCCTCTTGTATGCCTTTCTCCCTCTTCCTCTATTGTCACAAGTGTTGGGCAAGATTGTGCGGTACAGGGTGGAAGTAATTCTCATTGCTCCACACTGGCCCAGATGTCCGTGGTTTGCAGATCTGGTGGGCTTGCCCAGTGCACCGCCGTGGAGAATACCAACCAACAGGGTCTCACTCAGCCGAGGGCTGATTTTCCATCCAGAGCCCCAGTGGCTACAATTGACTGCTTGATGGTTGAGCGGAGCCTTCTGGAAGGGAGAAACTTCTCAGCGATAATAGAGACTTTGCAAGCAGCCAAACGTCCATCCACGAGACATATTTATGACCCTACGTGGCGTATGTTCAGTATGTTGTGTGCAGACTGGAGGATCAGGCCAACCAGGATTAAGGTCTGCAACTTTTGGATTTTTTTACAGGCAGGGTTAGAGAAGGGGCTATCCACAGCTACCGTGCATAGGCAGGTGGCAGCTATTGCATCAGTATTAGCTTCTGGAAACAGGCTTTCAGTGACACAGCATCCAGATGTGAGGCTTTTCTTCAGGGGGCCACTAATTTGCGGCCGGCGATAGTTCACCGCTATCCCACCTGGGACCTTCAGAGGTATTGCAAGCTCTTACCAGGGAGCCGTTTGAGCCTCTACGGACTGTTAGTCTGCGTTTTTTAATGTACAAGACACTTTTTCTAGTGGCCATTACATCGGCAGAAAAATATCTGAGCTGGCCGCACTTTTGTACAACAGGATTTGTGTATATTCCATTCAAACAGGGTGGTTTTAAGGTTAGACCAGCCTTTATGCCAAAGGTAAATTCCTGGTTCTACAGGGCTCAGGAATTAGTGCTCTTGGATTTTTGCCCTGCTCCCTCACATGACAGGGAGCGGGTCTGGCACAAACTGGATGTACGACGGGCCTTAAGGATTTATATTAAGACAACCCGGACATTTAGACACACGAAGGCTATCTTTGTCTCATATTTACCAACTGCAATGGGACTGAAACTTAGTGCTTCAGTGGTGGGCAGATTGCTATGTGCTACTATTGCCCGTGCCTACAAGGCACAGTCCTTACCACATCCCAGGGCGGTTAGGGCTCATTCGACACGAAGTGCGGCCACAAAAGTGGCTTGGGCGACACAGGCATCAGTTGAGGAGATCTGCAGGGCGACAACATGGTTGACGCCATCACCTTTCATCCATCATTATCGTCTCAACGCTTACGCCTCAGCAGAGGCTGCATTTGGTCGTCAGGTACTACAGCAAGTTTTGGAGACACCAACTGGAGGTGACCAGATGGTGTCCCACCCTTAAGGACTGCCAGCTTTGGTAAGTCCCATGGCTGGAGTCACGAGTTCCCCAGCAGGAAAAAGGGTATTGGTCCTACCTGATACACCCATTTTCTGATGGGAAGGAGTGATTCCAGCCCCTCCCTAAAACGGGGTCTGGTCAGGGGGACATCTGTGGCGTGTCATTACAGGTGCAGTATCCTGTGACATCGCAGGACATTGTTGAACCTGGGAGAGTCAACAGAGGGGGCATTTCTTCAATCTCAACCCGGTCCATAGAGCTACAGGACAGAGTGCTACCCCATGGCTGGAGTCACTCCTCCCCATCAGAAAATGGGTGTATCAGGTAGGACCAACACCCTGTTTCTTGAATTCTGAAGGGATAACGTAGCTTCAAAAAAAGGCTATAAACGCAAAAAATTTTGTTTGAAAAATATTAGTTCTTTAGAATTTTTGACAAGAAGTGGAATTGAAATCAAAGTGTGTGAAAGGAACATATGAAATGCAAAATGAGGAAGATTTTTGCCAAACATCAGTGTATATTATAGATAAATATATTTATGATATTGGTTGAAGTTACAGAATTTTAAGGATTACTAAGAACTTGCATAGAGATATAGGTAGTTCCTCCACTTACAACCACAGTTGGACTGAAACAACCACAGCCTTGGTTGTTGAGTGAAGCAGTAGTTAAATGAGATGCCATGTGAAGACTTTGCTCAAGAGTTGCAATCCTGGCTGTTCCAGTTGTAGTCATTCAGCAGGCTAATAGAGAGAGGGCCTGGGCCCTCTCCCCACCCTAATGGGGAGAATGATCACATTTTTGCCAGATTTAAGGTCTCCTTCAGGACGTGGAAGATTTGCTCTCCCTTCATGGAGGGGGTGGGGACGGACCTCAAATTCAGTATCTCCTTTACTTGCAACTTTCCCTTCTGGCTTGCCTTATTGACTTTCTGAAGAAGCTGGCAGAGAAAATTGCAAAGGGTGATCACATGATTGTAGGGCACTTGGCAACCGGTTGTAAATGCAAACAGATTGCCAAGTGCCCAAAATGCAGTCATGTGACACGGGCACCCTCAGCATGACATTTTATGATGGCTAGTAAAGCACCATTCCTAGGCCATAGCGGTTACAAATGGTCATTAAATGACTGACCATAAGTCAAAGACTACCTGTAATGTCTTTTAGGTTTGATATAAATGTTAAATACTAAAGAAGAAAATATATCAGATTTTTATTATCAAATTTATGTGCCACTCATCTCGCAATTCAAAGTAACTCTCAGAATATGAAAGCAATAGCAGTAGCATTTAGATTTATATACCACTCCACAGTGCTTTACAGCACTCTCTAAGCCAGGGGTCTTGTTGTGTCTTGCCCACTCTCACCGCAGCCGGGGTCTGCTTATCTGCTTCTGAACGCTGAAGAATGTCCTCCCGACCCCAGCCCTGGCTCCATGCCCAGACAGGCTGAGGAGGGGGCATCTCCCGGCCCCAGCCCTGGCTCCATGCCCAAGCAGGCTGCAGATGAGGGAGCACCCCCCGGCCTAGCCCTGGCTCCATGCCCAGGCAAACGGAGCAGCTAGACCCCTCCCCCTCCTCCACAGCATGTGAGCCTGAGGAAAGTTTATTTCCAACAGCTGCTGATTGGAGTGACCCTCGCATCAGAAGACTGGATAGGCGGAGGCAACAGAAGGAAGGGAGGGGCTGGCCTTAATGAGTGCTGAGTCATGGAGCCACACCCCATGGCCTATATAAAGGATCTGCTTTCTGGCAGTCTCTGAGTCAGGCAAAGTCGAACTTATCTTGCTGAAGTCACTTTCTGGTCTCCTGCCTGCTCTGAGGACTTTGCTAGGACTTTGGGCAGAGCTGCAGAGGCAAGCCTGATTCGGATTTCCCTGACCCGGCCGTCAGCGGAGGAGTGGGACACGACAGGTCTCCAAACTTGGCAACTTTAAGACTTGTGGACTTCAACTCCCAGAGTTCCTCAGCCAGCAAAGCTCTAAGCGGTTTACAAATGTCAGCATATTGCGTCTAACAATCTGGATCCTCATTTTACTGACCTTGAAAGGATGGGAAGACTGAATCAACCTTGAGCCTGTCAAGATTGAACTGGCACTGGGCAGATTTAGCCTGCAATATTTGTTTTTAACTGCTGCGCCACCAAGGCTCCCTATGAAACTTCTCAAAAAGAAGAAAGGAAACTTTTATTATATTTATAATTTTAAAGTAATGTTTTTTAGAAATTGTATTATTTTTAAAACATAAGTCTGAATCACACTTTTTACTGTTCAGCTTCATTACAAACAAATTGTATTTGTTGGAGAGGGGCATTACACTCATTCTTGATTACTTTCTCTCCTTGTGGAATAGGAAGGCAGTCTAGCTTCTAATTCAGTGCCATTGTTCTGTCTGTGTTCCTATGTTATTTAGAGACAGCAAGAATTGCCCTAGGAACTTACATTATTTCGAAGAAATACATGAAATGAACTTGGCTTGAGACAATTATTTAGCAATTTGTGCTGGTAATGCTGTGGAGTAGCAAATTGTGGTGTGCTTTAGTTGAAAAACCTGTGATATAATATACATTTATGCAAGTCATGAAATTCCAAGGGCTGAAATGCATTTCAGACAAGATACGAATCTTAATCTCTTTTTGTACTTAATGGAAATTATGTTGACATAGAGAAAATATTGCTTTTGAAGTATGCTTGGGTGTTTTTCTATGAAAATATACAAATTATAGATAAATGTCCAAGTAGAAAGAATGAAAATATGGTAATGATCATACACCTACTTATGAGCAAGTACAAAGATACAAATCTGTTTAATTGCAAATGAGTTTTTGCTGTTAAGTTACTGATTGCAATCACTGACTTGTTTAATTTTGTTTTAGTTTCTGAATAGTATTAAGAAGATTTGGAAGTTTAATATATTTCTCCAGTAAACTTGGTGCTTCTTTTCAATTAGTATGGGATATAGTAGAGTGAGGGAATTAGGATTCATTTGACTTTATGAGTTTTAATAATGTAGTCAATGAGCATGAGTTCTGTAGCCCTTCTCTATATTACATGAGTTAGTTTTCGGTGTCTGAAGAAGGATCTGTTAAAAGCCCAATGATTCTCTAATAAAATAATCCTTTAAAAAAAATTTCTTTTAGTAAATTAGGAAGTTGACCTCCTAAAGAGACCTGGCAGGGCATGATGGGAGCAGTTGGATGCACATCATCAACTAGTTATTAGGTACATCAGTGAGAGGGGATGTTGCAATAGTTAATAAGGAAGCCATCTTTCTGCAACAGGTGTTCTTCAAATTGGTATTGGCACATTCATGTTTGGCTATCTTGATAGATGCAGTTCAGGATCTCATAGCTTCCAAAGGCTTTTCTTGGACTATTTTGGTACCCACCCATGAGGCACAATCATAATGGTGATCTGAGTTCTTTCCTATTATGTATAGGGACCCCCGTTGGATCGACCACTATCTCTTGAGTTCTGGATTCCTCTATAGGTTGAGGGCCAAATAAGGAAACTGGTAGATCCTGTTGAATTGTAGGCTGTTCTATGGGGAATATTTTCTTCAAACTGGCTGACCACCTAGGTCTTGATAAGAACTTGCAACATCTTCCAGGTGCTTATTACTGTGCTTTTCAGTGTTCCTAGTCCATGTTAGAACATGTAGCACTTTGAGTTACTCATATTAGTTGCAGACACTGAAATATGGCAAGCAACTTGAGTGAATATGGAGCAAGTCTAGAGAAAATTCCTCGCAGAAAAATTGAGACATCATCATAACGCCTTTACTCTTGCAATCAGGAGAAAAACCCAATATATTTCTTCCCTGTCATCCAGGAAATTTAGGAAAGTGGCCCAAGATCTAATAGTTTAGGACAATGATCTGAAATTATTTGAGCTCCACGGAGAGCAGTTTACATGTTTCTTTGCAGATGAAGTCACTCAGATTTGTAGAAAGTTTGATGTTGCTTTCAACAAAACCATTTACTACTATTTGTCTCGATCAGTTTCATTATTTACCCTATGAGAAAGTGGAAAATATTCTTTGTGCTATTACTTAGATCCACTTTATCTGTTTAAAATTTGTTCTTTGTCTATCATTCCTTCATTAAACCATTTTAAACAACCTAGTCATAGAAGCAGACATTATTGCTGACTGTTGATATTGTACTTGTGGCTCAATTCTGTATGGTTGATGTAGTAGAACTTAATTGAAAAACCATCAAGAAGAATTCAAGATTAAATCAAAAGAGCAACTAATAGCAAAAGGCTATTGTTGTCAATGATTTTCCCATTTTTGTTTATCAAAAAGATTCAAAATGGACAAAAAGAATATGGGGAGCAAAATAAGAAATAAAATAAATAATAAAATAAAATAATTTGAACCAAAATTGTGCAGTGATGATAAATATAGAATTGCTAAAATATGTAATTTTAGTTCAAATTTAAAACAGGAGGAACAGCTAAACATGTTTGTTAAAGTGGATTAAGAATTTTGGTTATACATAGTTAAAAGAGTTGAAATTTACATTGTTACAAACTTAAAGAGAATTTTTATAAAGAGATGTATGGTTAGTACATGATGCCAGAAATTGTCTAGAATGTTTAAGGGCACTTCAAATATATGCTGGAAATGTGAGCAACATGAAGAGACATTTTAACATGCTTGGTTCACATGTAAAAAAAACTAAAAAGTTTTGGACTTAAATATATAGTTTAATAAACAGTATTTTAAAGATTAATAATCAATTGAAGCCAAAACTTTTCTTTCTATGAATTATAGATAAAAATTAAACAATGGAAGATTATTTCAGCATATGATTACTGTGACGAAATTATTATATCCACAAAGATGGAAAAAATTGGCACTATCATGGAGGAAAGGTTGGTAAAATTGACTGATCTTGCTGAAACTATAAATTATAGAAAGAATAAAGTCATGATATAACTTTAGAGAGAGAAGTTAAAATAAAGTTGTACTTACAACTGTAGTGAAGAATATCAGAAGCCACTTCTTTATGTCTTTAACAGCTTTCTTTATATCTTGTTCTTTTTTTTACCTAGTTTCTTCTATTTCTTTTTTTAAGTTTTTTAAAATTTCTTTTTCATTTTATCTCTTCTAATTTAGTTTGTTGTACTTATTCTTAAAAATAATAAAAAATATAAAAAACCCCATTTTTTTGCTCCATCTTCAAAAATCTATCTTAATATTTATGATATTGTAAAGTTTTATGCAATTCTCCTTGTCGGTGGGAACGGCAGTCAGGCATAGGTTAACTCTCATGTCTGGCTAGTAGGACCGAGTCTGCTGAATTAATAAGCCTTGCCTCTTCCTGGTATCTCCAGCTTTTCGACTCGGTCTAGCAACAGGACAGATGTGTCTTTCTCTTGCTCTAATCACCCGCCCTACAAAATTGAATTTTTTTCACCAATTCGCTCCCAGAACATTGGGAGGGGGGGGGTTGATTTGCCAGCAAGAAAGGCTTTTAGCCTGATACCACCGAAGGCTGCGCTGGGTGGCTCAGGACTGCCGGCCGGCAGTTCCTGTGGAGAAGCGATTGGAGCTTGCTCCGAAACACTTCCAAGGGCCTGGTTTACCTTTTCTTCGCCGGAGAGCCGTTTTGCTGCACTCGGAGCCTTCATTCGACAGCAGATTCGGCGTTACATTCTGTGCCCAGATAGATCGTGCTTGTAGCTGGCAGGCTAGCGATCAGCGGGTAGACCATATCGGCAGCTCCCCACCCCTGCTAGAAGCATCAGCAAGGAGAGAGTCCAACAATCGATCTCCGGACTCTGGCGCAGTGAGTAGCGGATTCCGCACTTAATTTTTGTTGGTTCACATTGAGATTGCGCCTGGAGGCTCTCAAGATGGTGGATGCTAAGCATTCCAAGACGGGCCTCATGGCGTCTTCTAAGAGCCAAAGCCGCCATGCTTCTGACCCTGGGGAGGGTACATCTGGGTTTCACACCCAGGACAAACGCTCCAAGCCACAGCCAGATCCTCATGACAAGCCTGCCAAATCCTCTAGAGTCGAGGAGCACAGGCACAAAGCACTGGAAAAAGTAATTCACAAGGCACAACAGCAGGCAGGAAAGACGGCCTCACACCTTCAGTTCCAAGCCGTCCTTCGGAGGCCTATCCTCCTGATCTCAGCCCAGAAAGGCCTCAACCCACCCAGGGAGGTAGTGAAGCCTGGTCCCCTGACCATCCAGTACCTCCAGACTAACCATCACTGGCAGGCATAAGACCATTATTCCAGCCTTTGCCTGACCCTAACAACCAGGCCTCCCAAGACCAACAGGCCCTTAACCCTTAACCCTCAGGCCTCAGCTGGGCCCAGTCCAGTCAATTTCAACTGTCAGAGTCATTTGGGGCCATGATTTCAGAAGCTATCAGGCAAGGTCTCGCCCAATGCTTGCAACAGGGGGCTTCATTCTTTATCTGGGCCTGTGGGCAGAATCCGACCTGAGATCCATTTCAGTGGCCCACATCTCAGGAAGGACAAATCTCCAAGTGGATTTGCTCAGTTGCAACCCCATTGATCAGGTGGAATGGTCTCT
The DNA here is from genome assembly GCF_028640845.1 of Ahaetulla prasina. NCBI lineage: Eukaryota > Metazoa > Chordata > Lepidosauria > Squamata > Colubridae > Ahaetulla > Ahaetulla prasina. The sequence continues at coordinate 54,259,151 of NC_080544.1, read as the reverse complement.
TCACCCCAGCTTGTTCCAGGAATTAACATCCCAATTTGGTCAACTATTGGTGGATCTATTCGCCACCAAGGACAATCACCAGGTTTCATGATACTTCACCAGGTACCCTTCTCAGAGAGTGGAAGCGGTGGACGCCCTACACTGCCATTGGCCTCCCGACCTCCTCTATGCTTTCCCTCCCATTCCCCTGAGTCCCAGGGTTATCAAGAGGATTCTTCAAGAAAAGGCGGAAATAATTCTTGTAGTGCCACACTGGCCCAGGAGGCCATGGTACGCGAACCTAGTGTCCCTCTTGATGGCCCAACCCTGGTGGATTCTAGTGACAAGGTCCGGTTGACAAGGTGGTTCTGATTTAAGGACCCCTCACCCATCTGAACCCCTATGGTTCCATCTAACCGCCTGGAGGTTGAGCGGAGCCTCTTGAAAGGAGCCAATCTTTCAAACTGTGTAATAGTTACTATTCAAGCCTCGCAAAGGGAGTCCACAAACCGCATCTACGAGGCCACGATTTGTCATCTGGTGTGAGAAACCTTCCATCACGCCAACAGAGGCCTCTATCGTTCAACTCCTAAAATTTCTCCAGGATGGATTTGAAGCGGGCCTAGCCCCTAACACGTTAAGGAGACAGGTTGCTGCTATCTCCTCCGTCCTTACCAGCGGCTCATCAATCACAGTCTAAGCAGCCAATGATCTGCCATTTCCTATGGGGCACTATCAATCTTAGACCCCTGACGGTTCACCGGTTTCCAACATGGTGCCTAAACACAGTCCTCTCAGCTTTGAGCAAATCGCCGTTCGAACCCTTGAGGGAAGTTTCTCTTCATTTTCTGTCACTCAAGGTGGCTTTTCTCATAGCCATTACCTTGGCCCGCGGTATTTCGGAACTAGTTGCCCTATCCATCAGGAAGGACCTCTGTATCTTCCACAGTGACAGGGTCGTTCTCAGGCTGGATCCGATGTTCCTTCCCAAAGTTTCTTTTCCACAGAGCTCAAGAAATTATTCTCCCCGACTTCTGCCCTTCTCTGGTCCATCGCCTGAAATGCCTTTGGCACAAGTTGGACGTGCTTGGGGCTCTCAAGATATACATCTCTCGCACGTTAACACTGAGGAAGACGGAGGCCATTTTCATCTCCTTCCAACTGGCCACTTTGGGAGCCAGAGTTACACCAACATCACTGGGGAGATGGATCAGAGCAACCATTGCCAAACAACAACCAACAACAAGCCATTCACGTTCCAAGGAATATAACAGCCCACTCAACCAGGAGCATGGCTACTTCCGCTGCTTGGTCCACGCAAGCATCCCTGGAAGAAGTCTGCAAGGCAGCCATGTGGTTGACCCCAACACCATTCATCCGACATTATAAGTTGGACTTGTATGCGTTGGCAGACGCCGCTTTCAGCAGACAGGTGCTGCAGAGAGTACACATCAATCCTACGTCAGGGAGCCGGGCTGCTCTCTCCCATTAAGGACATCTAGCTTTGGTTTGTCCTATGCCTGCCTGCCATTCCCACTGACAAGGAGAATGGGCATTGGCTTACCTGATGTACCCTTTCTCGGAGAGGGGGGAATGGCTTATTAATTCAGCAGACTCAGTCCTATTAGCCAGACATGCGAATTAACCCATGCCTGACTGCCGTTCCTTCCTCTCCGAGAAAGGGCGTATCAGGTAAGCCAACACCCATTTTGTAAGTCCCAGACATGTTTCTTTTTCCTACTGCTTAATCTTTAGTTTATTCTCATGTCCACCTTCTAAAATCATCACTTACCTTTTGTTATGACTGAGGGATCCTTGATGCTGACTGAGTTTGGTTGTTGTTTTTTTTGCAAGAAAACAGCAACGCTCATAGAGCACCAAGGACCCCTTATTGCAACCCTGAGCTACAAATATTTTTCTTTTTGTTACAATAACAAGGATAGCCAAAATAAGTCTGTTTTATACCCAAGAAGTTATTTTTTTATAGTTAATTCCAGAATCTTATAGTAAAAATAAATCTCCACATTTATCTGGACCCTTAATAAAAAATTTGAGCTTTTTGTTTATTTCAAATTTTTTAATTTCTTAGGTTTTTAATTAATTTTTCCTTTGTTCAAAGTCAAAGATAAACTATCCCAATGGAAACTTCTCAAACTTATCATTTTGGAGGTCTCTAATAGCTTTAGGATAGTTGATAGGCAATTTCCAAAAGAGAAAGTGATTTTGGAGAAAAGATCCTGAAAGTTTCAATTTGTTTTTCATGCTTTTTATTGTTTATTGGCTTTAAGCTGGTAGTCATTAGTATGCTAGTGATTGCAATTTTTTCTTTCTTTCTTTAAAGACTTCATTGTTATAGAACCAAGCAACTTAGAAGATTGCCTGGTCCTATGCAGAGTATTCTCAGATAACAAATAGAATTCTTTCGTGTCACATGGCATATATTTGTGTTTAAATGGTGTTTGTTGTCAGGCTTTTTGGAAATTTTGTTAATTCACAACTATATAACATTTATAGATTTTTACAGCTTATACTGGTGGGGAAAGTATGCGCAGTCAATAATATTCTGAGGTTCTATTCAAATACCTCTCCTATAGGCTTTTGAAGAATTAGTACTTATTTTCTTTTCTAGGGTTTATTTATTTATAAATCACATTTATAGGCTAACATATTCAAATGACTTTGAGCAGTGAACAATTGAAAAATACTGAATTGATTATAAAAACAAAGGTGATAACTGAATCTGGTCCATTTTTAAATGTGATCTTTCTTTTAGTGGCTCCCCCCCACCCCCAAGTGGTCCCATTCTGTTCAAATTTCAAAGGGTGATAATGATGAGATAAAGTTTGTGAACCCTTTGTATTTCTCTCATCAGTATATCTTGCTGATAGGCAGATGGATGACAGAATTCTGACCCTTTTACATAATTAATTTCCAACATGCTGTTGACTTGTAGAGAATAAAAATAGAGAGAACTAAGTGTGATTGAAAACTGATTCTGTGCCATTGAGCAGCTGTATTCACTGAGTGCTCATTAATGGACCAAACTGCTGAGAAGTTTCAGTGCTATACTATTCTGTTTTAAGCCTCTACTGTTAAACATAGTTATAAATGCTTTTGATTCCATTTTAGAAAAAAAATCAGAAGACCCAAAGCTGGATGGAATCAGCATGTCTGCAATTTGTGCAGAGGAGCACATACAAGGAGAAATATGCAGATAATAAAGGAGAGAGGAGTCTGACTCGGTGACAGTAAATAAGAAAACGATCTAAGAATCTTTAACAAAATGGCAGGAAACTAATATTCACTAAACGCTGGAAGAGATATCCTTAGGATAAGAGCTGTTTGAACAAGTGAAAGGACAGGAGGCAGCATGCAATCAAGACCTGCATGGTCACCTGCCAGCAACATTGTATTTATTTCATCTTTCATTGCTTAACCATTATTAATGATTGAGAAAGGTTAGATTATTTCCTAGATCCCTTAAGAGTTCTTTTGATTGCAGAATGATATTCACATTTAACTTATATTAAATTTATATTAAAAGAAAGACTAAAGGGTTTGTTTCCCAATGACCCTACCTTTAAAATATGTGAAGAATCTAAATTCACTTAATATACAGAAAAGTAGACAAATAGGTTTTGGTAAGAGTTGGAAACAAAAATGGTTCCATATGCATGTTTATCTTAATTTCAGGTGAATACATTATGCTTGTTTATTTCAGAATGATGCACCTGAAATTAAGAATCATTGTTAAAATGTTATTTAACCTTTTCTTAAAAAGAACCCTTTTAATTCCCTATTCCTTTACCCCTCTCCCTTGAAATTGGTGTGCAAGTCTGTCTTAGCCCAACTCATCTTACAGGCTTGTAGGGAAAATAGGAGTAAAGTTTGTTGAATATGTTTGCCGCCTTGAGTTATTTGTAAAAATAATAAAGGGGGATACAAACAAATAACATTTTCTTTGGTTCTGCAATGTACAGAATTTAAACTCTTTGTCATTTAGTTCTTAAGACCTGTGGCTCTTCTAAAGTCTGCTTATTTGGTTTCCACACAGATGCCAGACATAATTTTATAAACACTAGATACAGATAGTCCTCGATTTACAACAATTCACTTAGTGATCAAAGTTACAAAGGCACTGAAAAAAATGACTTATGACTTCACACTTATGACATCGCAGCATCACCATGGTCATGTGATTTATAGTCAGATGCTTGGTAACTGGTTTGTATTTATGATGGTTGCAGTGACCTGAGGTCATGTGATCCCCTTTTGCAATCTTGTGACCAGAAAAGTCAATGGGGAAACTAGATTCGCTTAACTATCGTGCTACTAATTTAACAACTGAAGTGATTCACTTAACAAATGTGCAAAAATTTTTGTAAAATAGGGCAAAATTCAATAATTTTCTCACTTAGCAACATAAATCCTGGGCTCAATTGTGATCGTAAGTTGAGGACTACGTGTAGAAAATGGCAAGTAAAAAAGAAAATTCTATTTCAAAAAAAAACACACTGAAGCTGATTGGCATTTTTAAATTTGGCGTTATAATACTCAGTATTCAACTTTTAAAAATATCATTATTAAAATTCCTTGTACACTGTACTAACAGTGTCCCCTCTCATGTATCTTCATTTTTTGGATAGGTTTATTCAAAACAATTCATTCTGCAGTTTTTTTATCCAGGGAAACAAATATCAACCGAATTTGTAACTGAATTTGAATCATTTTCACTCTGACCATTTCATGTAGTGCCGGTAATAAATTTCATTACATAGTAAAAAGCCTGCAAACACATGCTTGCTTCAATTATTTTCAAATTTTATTGTGTTCAGTATTTTTGTAGGGAAGAACTATTTATTTATACACAAATGGCTAGGCATCCCTCTTTTTATTTACAATATCTCTTATAAAGTTGTGATTCTTCTCATGGTCTTTGCATCTTTATATAGCAAAATTATGCAGTCAGGAATTCAAATATTGCACTTTTGTATGTTGCAATCTTTTTTTTTAAATGAAATTTAAATTCTAAATTTTAAATGACAGTAATTGGCAGAGTGTATGTCTGTTTATGTGTCTTTTAAATGTCTGTCACTGGTTGAATATGTTTTTATTGTAAAGGGATTTTAACAGTGTGTGTTACTTTATATAATAGTTTTAGATAAGCATCATTTTGGAGCACATTATATATTGTTCTGTTTTTAAAAAACATTTCTCAACTTGATAATAGTAACAGAAATTATTTGGCCATTTATATGTTAAATTTGCCTCTATAACAATACTGGAAAAATACATGTCACTTTATGCGGCAATAATAATGTTTTCCGAGTCTTATATGTTCTTTAATTCTGCATAGTGTCTAACATAACTGTCTCTATACAGTGTGCATGTGTCATACATGCAGGGATGAAATGCTACTGCTCGGACTTTGGCAGGGTCCATCTCCAAGCCATCAGAGGAAATACGGTATCCCAGATAGTCGATTTTTGATTGGTGGAATTCACATTTCGACAATTTTGCATAAAGTTCAGCGGCCAGCAATTTTTTAAGTACTGCTCTTACTAGCTTCACATGCTCCTCCATGGTTTCAGTGTAGATAATGTCATCAAGATAAACAAGAACCCCTTTAAACAAGTGTTCATGGAGAACCTCATTTATTAGTTGCATGAAAACTGCTGGACCCCCACTGCACAAATGTTACCTCGCAGAAAAAAAAACCCTAAAATTCCCCAAATTCCCAGAAAGTTTGATGGAGACCCTAAAGAAGTAGGCTTATTCCAGGCTATAGTGGACAGCCACATGCAAGAATGGGGCGAGGATTATTTGTCAGAAGCCTCTAAAGTGAGAAGCGTGACTCAAGTCTTGAGTGGGAGAGCAGCTTCCTGGTACGTGACCTTGTACCAAGAGGGTTCCCCTCTCCTAAGAGGAAATACTAAACCCAAACCATCCTTACCACTGAAGTGGTCAATGGAGTGTCAGGCCGCTTTTGAGAAGTTGAAGCGATTGTTCGCCGCCGAGCCTGTCCTCAAGCACCCTGACATTCGTGGTTCAAGCTGATGCTAGCGACGTAGCAGTTGGAGCAGTTTTACTCCAAACCAATGCTAAAGGTGATCTGCAACCATGTGCTTACACATCTCGTAAACTCACTGAAACAGAACAGAGATGGGCCATCTGGGAAAAGGAGGCTTTTGCAGTGCACTGGGCTCTCCAAACATGGAGACAATTCTTAGAGGGGGCCAAACACCCTTTTGAAGTATGGACTGATCATAAAAACTTAGAAGCCCTGAAAACTCCCAGAAAGCTATCACCAAAACAAGCTCGATGGACCCAATACTTTAACCGCTTTAATTTTGCCTTGCGCTACATTCCTGGGGGAAAGAACTTCCTCGCGGACGCCCTTTCCCGTTTACCTCAGTACAACAGTACTCGCAAGGAAGTAGCACGACCTATACTCCCAGTGCAACAGTTAGCAGCCCCAGCGATTACTCGTACCCAAGCTCATACCGATCCAATGTTACCAGACGACCTCACCAATTCGCTCAAGGAAGCCTTACACAAAAATGACTGGTTCTTAGCCCATTCGCACGAGTGCACTCTTCGCGATGGACTAGCTTGGGTGGGAGCAAAGTTGTACGTGCCTGCATCTCTGAGAGAGGTCATACTTCTACGTTGTCATGATGCTAAAATGGCTGGCCATTTTGGATTAAATCAAAACCTTACACCTCCTGAAAAGACAGTTTTGGTGGCCAGGTCTTAAAAAGACATTGAATCCTATATAGCAAGCTGTCCTGTTTGTGCATCAGCTAAAGACCACCAGGAAGCCTCCTGGGTTGCTGCAAACAGTAGCCCGTCCAGAAGCCCCATGGAAAGAAATTTCCATGGATTTCATAGTGGAATTACCTGAAAGTGGAGGAAATACAGTAATCTGGGTGGTTACTGACCTGTTCTCCAAACAAGTACACTTTATCCCATGTTCCAAAATTCCTTCTTCAAAAACGTTGGCAAAACTGTTTGTCCAACACATCTACAGACTCCATGGGGTTCCTAAACGAATAATCTCAGACAGAGGGGTGCAATTCACTTCTAAGTTTTGGAGAGAATTTTTGCGGTTGATAGGCTCCACCCAAGGTTTAAGCTCCTCCCATCATCGTCAGACTAATGGTGGCTGTGAACGCTCGAACTCAGTACTGGAACAATACTTACGATGTTACATTAACTATCAACAAGATAATTGGGCAGACTTATTACCATTTGCGGAAGTAGCTTACAATAATTCTGTTCATAGCAGCACTGGATTCACCCCATTTAAAATTGCCTCTGGTCAAGAATTTGTCCCCATTCCCGAACTCCCTGAACAAAAACCATTGATTCCGTCCCTGGCTGAATGGATAGAACAATTTCAAAGTACATGGAAGATTACACGAAAAGCAATTGATGATGCTCATCACTCACACAAAAAACAAGCAGATAAAAAGAGAGCTCCTGAGAAAAAGTTCCAAGTAGGAGATAAAGTTTTCTTATCTACTAAATATTTACAAACAACTCAAAAATCTAAAAAACTTGGACCAAAATATGTGGGCCCATTCCCCATCGTGAAAATCATAAATCCGCTAACGGTCCAACTGGAACTACCTAAATCTCTCAAAAGAATTCACCCAGTTTTCCACGTTAGTTTGCTCAAACCTGAGCACACATCCCCCTTTAGACCAAATCCTACTAAGGCCCCTGTACCTATCCTCATCAATGGGGAAGAACATTTTGAAATTAAAGAAATTCTAGACTCTAGAAAACATAGAAATAAAATCCAATATCTACTAGCATGGAAACACTTCCTTCTATCACAAGCTGAATGGGTTAACAAAGATGATATTCGGACCCCTAAAAAACTGGCACTATTTTTTAACAAATATCCGGATAAACCCTAACTTTTCTTTTCTTTTCCAGGACTAACGTCCTTCTTTCGAAGGAGGGCCGAGTGTCAGCCTCCGCTTTAATTTAGTGTATTTCTCCTACTAGATTATCTGACTATTTTATTACCTTGTTAAAAGTTTGCTCTACTGATTGTCTTACATGCTTTATGGAGAAGGGGGGGAGGTTTTCACTGTTCCCAGCGTCGGCTGACATTGTATGTGGGGAGAGAAATGCCATTTTCAAAACCAGAGGTTTGAATTGTGTTGGCGCGTGAATGTAACGGCAGCTGCTGATTCCACATTCCATTCAGAAGATTGACAGAGGGAGAATATCGGAAGTGAAACTACACTTGGCTGAGGAGAAAGAAGACATTGGACTATTACTGTATGACCTCTAGTAGGGGGAGGGTTCAGGAGAGTATGACTCTGGGGTTTTGATTTACTTCCAGTTCCAGCTTTGCTTTTCACCGCATCCAGACTTGTATGATAAAGATTACCAAATTCTTCAACATGATGAAGTTGGGTTTTTATTTTCTCAAACACTGATCTGGGGCAGGCTGACATACTGGATCAGACCAGCTCGGGTGAATAGGTAGCAGAGATTGGGTCTGGTTCACCGAACTGGGAGCAATGGCTGGCTGGCCATGCCCCCGAACCAGTCCATGGCCTGCAGTCCTGCAATGCTTGCCTGCTTTCCACACTGCCATCCCGGTGGCCAGCTTAAGAAGGCAGGCAAGCAGAAGCCCACGTGGAATGCAGGTAAGCATGGCAGGGCTGCGGGGAAGGAGCTAGCAGCTTACTCCCTTCCCTGAAGCCCTGCCGTGCTTACCTTCCTTCCACACTGCCTTCCTGGCATCCTGATGGCCAGCTTGCGAAGGCAGGCAAGCGGAAGCTCACGTGGAAGGCAGCAAGCATGGCAGGGCTTTAGGGAAGGGAGTAAGCTGCTAGCTCCTTCCCCACAGCTCTTGATATCTCGGTCTTCCTCGGTCTCTCTCACTCTCTTTTCGCTCTGTGGGACTGAGCTGGGAGACAACAGCGCCAACAAAAAGCTGTGACCACTTGAGCCAGCCAAAGAACAAAGGGAGGGAGAGAGAATCGGATTTCACCATTTCCTCATCACTCTCTTTCTCTCTCTGTCTCCCTCTCTCTCTCTTTCTGTCTCGGTCTCTCTGTCTGTCTCTCATCTCCCCAAGAACTGAACCTTTTTTCAGCTGTTTTGGAGCTCCAAGGCAGCCTGGGAGCCTGCAGTGAGGCGGATCTGGGCTAATGCAGTTGCAATCCTGATCATAGCCCTTGTAGAAGGCAGGCAAGCATGGAAGGGCTGCGAGGAAGAAGCAATTTATTCCCTTCCCCGAAGCCCTGCCATGCTTGCTTGCCTTCCACGCTGCCTTCCCAGTGGTCCCCCACACCCGATTGCCTTCCCTCCGCCGTGGATCCCGTTGCCTGCATCCAGCCCATGATGGGGGATGTACTGCTTCTGGGCTGTGCCGCCCTCCCGGAGCACTTTCTTCTTTCTCCCGCAGCAACCGCTGCTCAGACTAGGCGTGTGTCTTTGTGTGTGAGAGAGAGAAAAGAAAGAAAGAAAGAAAGAAAGAAAGAAAGAAAGAAAGAGTAACATCATGTTAGCCACGCCCACCCAGTGACATGACTACCAAGCCATGCCCACCAAGCCACACCAACAGAATCAGTGGCAAAATTTTTTAGATTTCACCCCTGCTTACATGGAACAATACTAGCATGCAGATCACAGGTTGGTATATCCGTGTTGTAAAGATACACATTTCAAATAATGCTTAATAGTTGCTATAGGGCTCTTTTTTTCTTGACATTTGTCCACTCATTCTTATGATGCATATCAACATTTTAACACTTCTATTTATTCACCATGACTAATTGCTGTGTAAAATGAACATTTAGAAAGAATACAGATTTTATGTTTTGCTTTTATTCTTTTGATTTTTATAAACAATATTTGTCCTGCAAGTTAGTTAATGTTATTTTTTTCCTCAAAAATGATAGTTATATTGGTTTATTGTAGCAAAAATTGAATAGTGTGTGTAAAAACCATGCTTTATTACAGAGTTTGATCCAAAAAATTCCTAATAAGAAAATCCTACAGGATTTTTACTAATGGCCTTCCATTGAGGACCTGTATACTGCACGAATCAAGAAGAGGGCCATGAAAATATTTACAGATCCCTCACATCCAGGACATAAACTGTTTCAACTCCTACCCTCAAAACGATGCTATAGAGCACTGCACAACAGAACAACTAGACACAAGAACAGTTTTTCCCCGAAGGCCATCACTCTGCTAAACAAATAATTCCCTCAACACTGACAAACTATTTACTAAATCTGCACTACTATTAATCTTCTCATTGTTCCCATCACCAATCTCTTTCCACTTATGACTGTATGACTGTAACTTTATTGCTGGCAATCCTTATGATTTATATTGATATTTTGACCATCAATTGTGTTGTAAATGTTGTACCTTGATGAACGTATCTTTTCTTTTATGTACACTGAGAGCGTATGCACCAAGACAAATTCCTTGTGTGTCCAATCATACTTGGCCAATAAAAATTCTATTCTATTCTATTCTATTCTATTCTATTCTATTCTATTCTATTCTATTCTATTCTATTCTATTCTATTCTATTCTTTTTAAAAAAATTATTCGTTGCCTAGACCTGAATGGGCACAACTGTTAATTCTGTATCAGTCTAGGTACTTGGCTGTATGGTAATAGAAGGATATTGTCTTTCTTTTCTTTTTTCAGATTTGAACTGAAGGATGTTTCTTGAAATAAAATCAATCTGTTTTCAGGTTCTATAGCAGTTATGGATAAAATTTGTGGAGTGATGAAAGTTTGAAATTTTACATTGCTGAGGGGCAGATCTGACATGCGTTAAAAGCATTTTTCACTGAAGCAGACAAATGGTAGCCATTCAGCTAGAAAGGCAGTTAATGTGATTGATTACAGCACTGTCCTATGCATGTCCATGCGCCTAAGATATAAATCTGAATTTGCTGAGCTTCACAGTAAGGTGCTGACTTGTGTGATTTTGTGGAAGTCTGAAGACAGAAACATTCCATTTCACTTTTGGCATCCATGATAATGGATTATTATTGGTTTGTTGCACTAGACTAAATGGCTACTGCTCAAAAAATCGTATTTCATCAATTTTCTTCTAATGAGTCATGACTTACTGAAACATGCTTCATGGTATTTTATCAACTCCTAAAATATCTCATCGTAACTTTATACAACTACCGTCAGTCTTCAAACTTTCCTTTTGTAGTAAAGGTTCAGAAAGAGGTGAGACGCCAACCACAGAACACCCTGAAAGAAGTGGTATATTTGGATCTTTTATCAGAGTTCAGGAATGGGATGGAAAGAGCTTTAGTTGCACAGTGGATAACCTTTGTATACTTGTTTGGGAGAAGTACACCTATCCTGTTTCTTTTAGACACTAAAAGATACTAAAATGTGGCCTTTAGAAGCATTGCTCATGGTAATCTTTTAAATAGGGGTGAAATCTAAAACTTTTCCCTACCAGTCCTGTGGGCGTGGTGTAATTGGTGGGCGTGGCTTGGTGGCCAGATGACTGGATGGGCGTGGCCAATAACAATAAATAATAATAATAAACAAAGTATACAAAACAATAAGAGGTATCAAAACCCAACTCTCACACTTTACACAAACAACACAACTGACTCACACACAATGTAAAAGCAGCTGTACCTCACCCAAAATGGCCCCTGCAACAAGCAAGAACCTCACACAGCCACAAAAAGTTCAAAAACCAACTTTCACAGTTTACACACATATACAACGCAACTGACACACACACACAAAATGCCACATACAGCTTTGTGAGATTTTGTGTGTTTGTGTAGTTAGAGTGAAACACTACAGAAACACACCAAATCTCAGAAAGCTGCACAAATATTTTATTATTTTATTTTATTTATATTTTTAGATAAAAGCAGTTAAATTTAAAACTTTCTTTTAAATTTAGACATAGCAATTTAAAGTTAATTGCTATGTCTAAAAAAAAAATAAAACTCTTTAAAAAAACCTCAATTAACTGTTTTTAAAGCCCCCCCACCCATTACTTACCCAGTTCGAGGGACAAGGCAGTAAGATTGAGTTGCTCACCGATGAGATGGATTGCAGGCAGGTAGATTCAGTTGCTAGCTGATGCAATTGATTGCAGCACCCGAAGCAAAGCAAGGCAGGAGCGAGCCCGAAAGAAGCAGCAAGTAGGCAAGTGGGGACCGGGCGATTGGGTGGGCATGGGCGGGGGGTGGGTGGACAGGGATTTTTCCTACCAGTTCTCCGAACTACCAGCCCCCATCGCTACCGGATCGCACAATCCGGTCCGAACCGGGAGCATTTCACCCCTACTTTTAAACCAATTTGGAGTTGGAGATTAAAAGCACTTTCTGCAGTGACTTTGCTGCTTCTTCAATGGAAAATTCCCATCAATGGGAGTAGGAGAGGAGAAGTTGGCTTGGAGGCTACTTCCTTGTGAATGCAAGAAGAGGCAGTCTTCTTTTCCTCCTGTTTAATATATACATGAAGCCACTGAAAATGGTTACCTGACAGTTCAGGGTTTGGTTCCATCAGTTTGCTACGTGATACTTTATTAATCTGGGCCAAACTGGTGGTGGTGTGGCCTTGCCCTTGTGCCTGGATGCTGAGAGTGTGGATTGGAGAGAAAAGCCTTAAATTCAATTCTAACAAGAAAGAATTATTGCTTCTTCATTTTAGGGTTTCTTGGTGGCTCCGATGGTATCTTTGGATAGGTAAGCATTATCTCTGAAACAGGAAGTCCACGACTCCAAGGTCTTCTTGAAAAAGTTGGCAGAAGCTGTGGGCAGAGGGACCTTTGTCTTTGCCTCAACTAGAGGCAACTCTACCTGGGATGAGACAACTTTACTATAATGATTCATGCCTTTATTTATCATCAGTCACCTGGATTATTGCAACACAATCCACATGGCCATGCCTTTAAAGATCATTTGGAAGCCTAATTTGCAAGTGTTTCATGTAACATTTTGGTAGAAAAGAAAGCAAGAGTTCATTGTGTTCATTTCTTATTTTGTGGGCTCAATGTAGATACCTGGATGTTAAGTAGTTAACTAAAGAATGTTGTGCTGGATAAGTCTTTGCTCTGATCTAGCTTGGCTTTTTTATATTTATCTCCTTGGAATAAAAAGAAAAATGAAATCAACTGTGCTGTATCCAGAAATCTAGAAATGCATGTTAAGGAAGAAGTCTCTTTGTGTGAGTCAGTTTTTCATTTTGCTAATCATATTCTTGAATGTGTGTCTGCTTTAAAAAACTCAAATTGGTGCAACTTGGCTTCCAGTCAACCTTTTCATGTACTCCCTTCCATCAACAAATATGTCACTAGTGCTAGCATTTTTGTAATGTGGGTGTTATCAGATGGTAGATAAGACCATCACTCATAGCAATTTATGGCTTTCAAGATTTAACAGATTATGCAAAATTGTAATGCAGCACAGATTACCATGACAACTGTGATAAAGAAGTCAAAATGGTACGTGCTGAGAAACCACATGAGATGGTGTACAAACTGTTTCCAATTGCTGGAAACGAGGTAGTGCAGAATAAAAGGATTGCGCTCTGAATACTTCACAGATTAGTTCCTAAATCTAAAGTGGAAATAAATGTTTAAGAACCCAGACGATATACTTTCTTCTGTGACACATTCACTAAAATTGAAGTTTGTATTAAGTTTAAGTTTGGAATTGCAAATTCAGAAACAGAATTTGGGCTGTAGTATCTTGTGTGGTATGTATTAATTTAGTCACCTGACCAGCTTATTGAAGATGAAAAATAACTTGTTATATTTTAAGAAAAAAAGGTACCAGGAAAAATCTTGCATTTTAGGTTAAAAACACAGAATGTGCTATGGGTATGTTACATTGTAATGCCTAAATTGTTAGTAATATGGTTTTGTCTTCTAGGAATGCTGGTTTGTATCTTTTTATTTGTGTCTTTATATTTTAAAAATAAAGGCAAATCTTCAAGTTGAATTACACTTCTGATGGGTGTTTCTCATACTGTAGGCGCTTACAGTGTCATGTATCCCTACAAAGCTTTGAGATGAATTTTGGCTCTCTAAGCCGCCTGTGCTGAGAACAGGGCAGAACAAACCTTCCAGACGCTGAGCGGTGATTCAAACTCGGTTTATTGCTCACTACAAGGTGGCTGTTAGATGATGCTGGACCGTAAATGGTGTAAAGTCAGCGCTGAGAGCTTCTGCCTATCAGTGCCCTCTTATAGCCCTGCCTTGCTCCTCTGCGGGTAGGTGTCTTCTCATGGCATCTCAGCTGTTTGGTGGCTGATGCAAATCCACTGCCCACCGCCTTCACGCTGTCGCTCACTTCCAATGTCATCAGGTGGCACTGGTCCATCCTGGAGCTGCCTTTGTCGTCCCGCCAGCTCTGCTGTCCCCCCATTCCTACTATGACACCTGATCACTGTCCTACTCTCACCACCTGTACCCGTGCACCTTTTGCCTCCTTCGCCGTACTATTCCCACCACCATCACCCGTGCCCAGGACTTTGTAGCATTCTTCCATTTTCGCGTCACGCTGGTCTGTGCCCCATGTCTGTAAGTGGTTGTGTGTGTCAAGTGCTGCTTGACACTTGACAATGAATACAATTCTGTGGTAGCTCACAAAAGAACCTCTTTCAGAGATGATCACATTTATCAGGAGTGTCAAACTCGATTTCATTGAGGGCTGCATCAGGGTTGTGATTGACCTTGGGGGGCTGGAGTGGGCATGGCCAGGATGGGCGTGGCCAGCTCAACATCACTGGTGTTGGGGGTGCCTGTGGTGGCCTGAGTGCTCTGCCAGAAAAAACGGGTTCCCAGGCCAATCCTTCAGTATTTCCAGGGCGGACCCATGGGCCAGATCTAAGCACCCCGTGGGCTGGACCTGGCCCCCGGGCCTTGAGTTTGACACCCCTGACATTGATTATCTGCTTTTCTGATCTGCTTTCTAACTTTTGTTATCCATTGCTTGGGTGTAGACCTTACTAAATATTACATCCAGTTCTATTTATCATATATCCTTGCTTGTGATTTGAAATAATAGAAAATAATGATTGTTCTCCTGTCATGTCTCTTTCAAATACATTACTTGCTGAAATTATATTCGAGTTAAAATATTTTCAACAAGAAATTCACTATTTTAACTTTAAATGTTTTACCAAGCAGATTAAACTTTTAATTTTTGTGCAGGATTTAGATTTCATAAAACAAACTATAAAAATTTATAGCCTCATAAAAATACATTTAGTAAATATGTATTCCTCATCTGACAGTAACTCATTCATTAAGGTTGGTGGATGCCTCTTCTCACTTCACTTTAGTATTTATTAAAAGAGGTCTGAGTATGTGCATCTCAAGTGCTTAGATTTCTTTAAAAAATAATTTTGGATGGTATAGTTTTTGGAGAAGCTATCTTGCGAATAATTCATTTGTAATTCCATAATTTTTAAGAAAAGACTAATGGAATATATTCTGTTCTTATCTTTACATTTTTTTACTTCTGTATGCTATTCCCACTCCCATCTCTTAGAAGAGAAAAGAAAATATTATTTCTGATCTAATACCCTGTTTTCCCCAAAATAAGACAGCCCCTGATAATAAGCCCAATCGGGCTTTTGAGTGCATGGCAATAAGGCCAAGCGCTTATTTCAGGGTTCAAAAAAGTATAAGACAGGGTCTTATTTTTGGGAAAACACGGTAACAGAATGACCATTATGCAATGGAAGACTCTGCATCCAGTTTCTGTTTGATTTAATGATTATGTGCCATCCACATAGATTTTCTCCATGATGATCTGTCCCTAACCTGGTCCTTCAGCTTTTTCAACTGTGCACTCATTGCTAATAGTATGGCATGTACCTGATCGTCCTGTTCTAACTGGATTAATTTGACCCTGGGTCTAGCAAATTAGATAATATCCTCAAGTTCCATTTTGTAGCTAATTTTCCAGAAGAAGTTGTTTATGAACAGGAAGGGAAAAAATGCAGAATCAGTTAAAAAGTTTACTTCAGATTCTGTTTTCAGCAGTGTCTATCTGCTTATTCTGGGAGTATCCCAGTAGCCTTCATAGGCCCAGACTAGGTTTATCAGTGCAGATGTGTTTTATAGAATATTCTCTACCTGCAAGTATGAAATGTCCACATTCTGTAGGCATTTTGAAAATTAGCCA
The DNA here is from genome assembly GCF_028640845.1 of Ahaetulla prasina. NCBI lineage: Eukaryota > Metazoa > Chordata > Lepidosauria > Squamata > Colubridae > Ahaetulla > Ahaetulla prasina. The sequence continues at coordinate 54,242,994 of NC_080544.1, read as the reverse complement.
AATATTACTCTAGAAGGCATTCAGCAGCTGATTTCTGTTATTCTGGCCAGTAAAATTCTGTTCTGTTTCCATGCTTTTTTAAATTAAAAGAGTTATTGTGGGGCCCTAAATCTGCATTACTCTTCCAGATTTTCAGCTTACAGTACTTTTAAACTGATTGTTGTACAGCTACATTCCAGAATATCAGAATATTCTATCAAGTAAGACCAGTTTAGAGCAAGGCAAGGGAGCCTCATTGAAATATCTTGTCAGCTGATTACTAATTCTAACTTATATTAGTGCAGTTTTGGGAAATATAGCTTTCATTCCTTATAAACAATTAAAGAAGAATTGTTATGAACTGTGATTTTATATCCGTTTTTTGGGGGGAGCAAATCAATATGGGGTTTTGAGAGCATCTATGCATTAATGTCTCTTTTCTCTCCTTATGTTACAGAACTTCTAATGAAGATTATTTTGACAATCTAAGCACCAGTAGCTGAGTTTTCTGATATTGAAGCTGTCTGGATTCAACATGTAGCAGATAATTACTATGCCGCCACACTTGTTACTTCTAGACCACACTTTTCTCTTTTAAATCTCCTTGCATATCAACAGTGAATGAATCATCTTAATTCCTTTTTTGGATTTTGTTAACTAAAATTCAAGTTGGATTTCAAGTGGTATTAATTAAACTGAGGAACAATGAGTAGTAGTCTTGGAAAAGAAAAAGATTGTAAGGAGAAAGATCCCAAAGTGTCTTCAGCAAAAGAAAGGGAGAAAGAGGCCAAGGCCTCTGGTGGATTTGGGAAAGAAAGTAAAGACAGAGAATCTAAGACCAAAGGGAAGGAAGCCAAAGATGGGAAGAAGGACTCTAGTAGTTCACAGCCAGGTGTGGCTTTTTCAGTTGACAACACAATAAAACGGCCCAACCCAGCTCCAGGTGCCCGTAAAAAATCCAGTAATGCTGAGGTGATCAAAGAGCTAAACAAATGTCGGGAAGAAAATTCAGTACGTTTGGACTTGGCTAAGAGGTCTATACATCTTCTCCCATCATCTATCAAAGAGTTAACCCAGTTGACGGAACTTTATTTATATGGAAATAAATTACAGTCACTACCTGCTGAGGTAGGCTGTCTTGTGAATCTGGAAACTTTGGCCTTAAGTGAGAACTCACTCACCAGCCTTCCGGACTCTCTTGGTAACTTGAAACAGCTTCGTATGGTTGATCTACGGCATAACAAATTAAGAGAGATTCCTCCTGTGGTGTATAGGCTAACTTCCCTTACTACACTTTATCTGCGGTTTAATCGTATCACTTCAGTGGAAAAGGATATCAAGAACTTGTCCAATCTCACCATGCTAAGCATACGGGAGAACAAAATCAAACAACTCCCTGCAGAAATTGGTAAGACTTCTTAAAATCCTGTATGAAAAGCTTATTTCTTGTCTACATTGGTATTATTGTATGTCTGCTATTAATGAGCAAAAGTTGTAGCAATTAAAAAATATTGCTACTAATTAAGCCTTGGTGGCATAGTGGTTGGAATGCAATATTGCAAGCTAACTCTGTCCACACTGTGAAGTTCGTCCTGACGGGACTCGAGGTTGAGTCAGCCTTCCATCCTTCTGAGATTGGTAAAATTTACTACATATTCAACATTCTATTTATAATGAATGGTAATTTTTAATCACTGTCTCATAGATTTATTTCACTTGAAATAATACATAAAAAGGTGAATGAAAAGGTTTCCACTGTCCAGTTGTATCCGATTCTAGAGAGCCAGCATAGTTTCTTCGCCAAGGGAGCCAGCATTGTCCATAGACATTCTGTGATCATGTGCCAGTGTGATTATATATTGATGCGCATGGAATGCTGTTACCTTCCCGTCAAAGTGGTACCCATTTATTTACTTGCATTTATATGCTTTCAAACTTCTAGGTGGGCAGATGCTGGGGAATTAACAGAAGCTCACCCCATTCTGCAGTACTCAATTTTGAACCCAGGCTGTCAGCTTTCTAGTTGACAAGCTCAACATCTTTAACCACTGAGCCATTGTGTCCCCCCATGATACAAATCCATTTTTAAAAGTTTGATTTTGAAGCTAATGTTTACTTCAGGATTGAGCAACATGAATTAAAACTCTGGGATATTTTTGGTATTTGTCTCATTGCCATATATGTAGTTCCTTTTGAACATACTTATTTCTTTAGCTCAGAAGTCAGCAGTGCTATGCCCATAAATACAGGTCTGTTCTTACACACATCTTCAGTCCTCAGGTGACCCAACTTGCCCTGTTTATAATTTTTTAAAAAAATCCTTGCAATGGATTTGTTTAAAAGTGCAACTTTGATTTCTAGTCATACCATCTTACGTTTGCACAATGCGTTTGGGAGTAGAGTGGAAATCGCCAAAGCTTTAGAAGAACCAGGGAAAAATTGTGCTGGAGACAGGGTGCAGTTTGGGAAAAGATTGCAGTGAACTAAGGAAATCTAGGTAGGAGGAGAATTTCCCTCTTTTAAGATCTAATGTTTTCCATATCTATGTATAAAATTTTCTATTACATTGAAGCAGCAAAAATGAAGAATAGGATAGAAAAATGATAAATGATAGTAACAGACTAAGCATGAAAAATAAGGAAGAAATATAGGTGTATGTTTGACTGAATTCAAGGATTTTTATAACTGGAAATATTAGTTCAGGTTTAGTTCGGTGGTTTTTTATATGGCTAGTGCAGACACCTTTGTAATAAATTTTTGCCAGGTGCATTTTTCCTGAAATTGATTTTTTTATTATAAAACTCCTCTGTTATATTATTTAATATTATACTGTATATATCTAGACATCTTCAAAGGATTCTGAACTTGCATAATTTTTCAGTTCAAAAGTTAAAGTTTTACAGGAAAACAATTTAATTTTATATGACTGAATTGTTAAATTCAGGTTACCTTGTAGAAAGGACAACAAAGGTTGGTATGCTAATTAGCATATATATTTCCCAAACGATAAGGAGATTAGTTTTTTTCCCAATATGCCAAGGGAAATTATATTTCACTTCAGACTCATGGGTTCTAATGTATGTGCTGCCTCCTGAGCATTTTAGCACCCGGACATGACAGCATAGGAATAATAAAGTGTTACTGGGCCTTGATCTTAATTACTAGGAATGGCAAATTAATATAATACCTGGTGCTTCATACATTTGCATCAAAGGGTACCGTGTTAAAAACTTTGGGACTATAAAAGTATTTCTGCTAATTTCTAAGCCTAATATATTATGGAAAAATTGTTTGTTTTTTCCAGTCATTGTTGTGAAACAAATACTAATGGCTTAATTTTATATGTTTTTCTGTCTACTTCAAGTTTGTGTACACTTCTTTTGCTTCTGAAAAAAGTCTGTATTTTCCCTATATGATTTAGTGCAGGCTTTATCTTGAAGAACATTAAAATGACAGTCTGCTTAAATATTTTAAAATTGAGAAAAACAAACCAAATTAACCGTCATACCTAGACTATTGACTATTTTACATATTGTTATGAAGTTTTGAATTATTTTCCATCAAATAAACTGCTGCAGGAAGAAATTCTGTCCGAGAAACGGATTTGTGTGGGGTGAATGTGAGAAAATGGGCACTAGGAGAAAAAGAGGAAGAGGAAGTAAATCGGTGCAAAATAAGAGCTAGTGACATGGAGAAGATTTCAGGTTCCAGAGTTCACTTTCCATTACCTTTCTATCTCAGCCTTTATTCCACTTTGATTCCTGGGTGGATCACTCATTTAGACTTAGTGTTCACTTTGGAACAAATGGTACATGATCTGAAAATGAGGAACAGTATAATTAGTCCCTTGCCATTGGTGTCAAATTGCACATTATTTTCATTCCTGATTTGGCTTATCCTGGGCATCTGATAAATTCCAGCTAATTGGTGGATTGTTCTGTTAGGTACAATTCTTACTGTTTTTCTGCAGAACAATTTAAAAAAGGCTAAATTATCAGGTATTGACAAGTGATTATTAGTTTTCTTGTTTGATAGCGGACACAGGACTTCCGTCTGTTTATTTTATTGATGATCAGTATAGCTGAATATAATTCAGTGTGTATAATTCCTAATTATATAACTTGCTTGTGCTCTTTTTTGGGATCATCTGAATTCTTCAAGCATTCCTGCAAAAGAAAAGAACACTGCAAGATGCTTCTTTTTCAAATACTATTGTCTTAGTTGTTCTTTTTAAAATCTTAAATGAAAAAAAAATTACATAACAAAAATAAAGTACAATAGTACTTTACATAAAATAAGGCAGGTATTTTTTGGTTTTGTTAGGCCATTAATATGAATTATTTTAATTTTTTTAATTATACATTGAAAAGTGGAATATAAGTTGAATATGGCAGCATTTCTCTAACCCAATATTTCCCTTTACCACAAATAATACTATAGAAATATTAATTTTATTTCCATACAACTTCCTCATTATTACAAGAATTTATGAAACTGTGGAGATATATATATCTTGGAACTCCAGTACACAAAAACATGTCTTTTCTTACAAAATTTCTCTGTAGTACAGAGTTTCAAAACTCAGTTGAAGTGTTTGGATTCAAACAAAAAACTCTGATACATTGGATTTTTTAAAAATAAATTCTAGTAATTCCTAATTATTTTATTTTATTTATTTAATTCTAATAAAAATGAGCAAGCAAAACATACAATGGAATGGGATGTGAAAAGTAAGCAATAATATTCAAGAATGTTAAAAAGTGGTATTACTTGATGTGTGTCTTTATATTGTTTGTGTGTTCTTAATCTTAGCTATTATCCTTTGTGATCTATCAGATGAAATAATATTAAACACTTAAGTTTATTTATTTAAATAATGAAAAAACCTTTATCCCATTTTACTACAAAATCTCAAACAACGTGACTTTGTTCATTGTCAGGTGAATTATGTAACCTCATAACGCTGGATGTAGCCCACAATCAGCTTGAACATCTTCCAAAGGAGATTGGCAATTGCACACAGATCACCAAACTTGATCTACAGCACAATGAACTTTTGGATCTTCCAGACACTATAGGTAAGTAAAAATATCAGTAATTCATTTATTAGATTTGTATTCTGCCTTTATTTTTACTACTAAGGCATACTTCTCCCTTTTCCTATTTTCACAACAACAACAACAACCCTGAATTGGGTTAAGCTAAGAGAGCGACTGAAAATTACACAGTGGATTTCCATGCCTTGAGATAGAATAGAACTCACCATTGCCTGGTTTCTAGATCAATATCTTAACTGCACCAAACTGGCTTTTTTCTAGGTTTAAAATTTATATAAACAAACTACCATGTTTCCCTTAAAATGAGACATGTCCGGATAATAAGCCCAATTGGGCTTTTCAGCGCATGTGATAATATAAGCAGCAAAATAAGCTTCCCCACCAACTATTTACATGCATGCGCAGCCGGTCCCGCCATTTCGTCTGGCTCCTTGCCATGCAACCAAAATGAGTTGAGGCGAGGTTGAAGGGGGGGAAGGGCGGGACATGTCCTCCCCTCCTTGTTCTTCGTGCCAGCTGAGTGGCCCAACACATCCCACCCCACCCCACCCCACCCAAATGGCAACAGCAGCCTGGTTGCTTCCCTTCCCTGCTGTCTCTTTATTGAGAAGGGTGGCAGGTGGCATCAAACTTCTCGAACTCGCAAGAAGGTTTTCTTTTACAGCGTGTTTCCCTGGACACAACGGCAAGGAAAGTGACAGAGCTGGAAAGGTAAGACGTGCATTCCGCTTCCTACCCGCCCTACCTGCCACTCCCAAATTGCATCCCTAAAAGGAAGGGTGGCTAAGCGAGGGGCAGGAGCCCTGTCATGCCCGGCGAGGGGGGAGGGAGAAGCGACGGCAAGGGGAGCCACATCTCGCTCTACGCGTCCTGCTTCTCTCCTGCCCCTACTGCCACCCCTCTCGATGAGACGGCAGGGAAGGGAAGCAGCTGTTGCCATTGGGGTGGGGTGGGACGTGTTGGACTGCTTGGCCGGAGCAAAGAACAGTGAGGGAAGATGACAGCAGTGACAGGACATCCAGTCCCATGCTTACCACCTCCTGCACCCCCAAAGTAATAAGGCCCCCGATACTAAGGCCAAGCCCTTATTTTGTGAGTCAAAAGAAAATAAGACCTTGTCTTATTGACCATATATGGTAACAATTCATATATGCTAATAATTATGTAAATGAGCAGTTTGAGCATAGGTGTCCCATTGATGATTTGCAATAAGTTCATTTAAAATGTGGTAGTTACGGTAGACATGCATGGATTTGTATTGTAAGATCCATTTAAAATATTTTAGTTTTCATATATAAAAAAGCAGTTAATGTAGGAAAATCTATAAATTAAGTAAGTAAGTAAGATATAGTGATTACAAAATAGGATTGGAAAATGCTATCAACTTCAATTCCCAATTTCTGGATATTTTTTCTATACTTAAAATATTTTCATTTCATTTTCACATGAAGTTGATGGAGTATTTTTGTTTGTTTTCAGGAAACAATAATATGCACATTTATATAAAATATTGCCAAATATATTCATTTCTTGCCAGCAGTGAAGAAATGGAAAATTTATATCTCAGTATTTTCAAACTGGTGACTACAAAGCAATACATTGTTTTTATTTTAAGTTTGGCCTGGACATAGATGTTTTATCAGCTACATATACAAATTGTGATCTCAAAAGCCATGCAGGGTTAGTCTTAGTATTCAAAGAGAGTTGGGAGAGTGGGAATTAGGGCTTTTGTCTGAAGTAGGACCTGGAAAAACCTTCCCAAAAGTGGTTGAAAGCAAAACTGTTGCCGTATATGTCAAGAAAACGTGTAATTCAGTCATCAAGAGTTGAGCTTGATTCCAAATTATACTTACCTTGAATCTTTAAGTAAAAAGAAAAAAGCATGACAGAAGAGCTATTTATTTCAGAACAAATCCAGATCAAATAGGAAAGAGATACCTCTTAAACCACTTGAGCAAAATTTTGCCTTGGCCTCATTGTTATTTTATCTCTTTCTGGATTACTAATGGTATGCTAGGTAGCCAAATACAATTTTTAATTTTGTATGAGCAATTCCTTGTCCTCAGTAGTAGCTTAGCTTGTTTGTTATGACTATCCTGCCAATATCAGGATTTTCTAGTTTCTCCCCCCTCCCCCATAAATCCTAAAACAATACAGAGGATAGTTAGGTCACAGGTATTTTCCCTTTAAATAATACTTTGCCTGAGTATTCCTAGAAAATAACAACCAGATACTAATGGACACAACCCTCAGCCTGAGAGTGATATCAAAAACTATTTTCAGCAACATGGTGAGATTTAGAAACCAGTTGACAAAGATTTGCATTTCTTTTTCAGGAGCATTTATAGTCATAGTAAGAATACTTCAGGCTCTGATTCTAAAGGTATCCAAATAAGACAAGACTTGACAGATTGTTGCTGAGTCTGTAAAAGTAGAAGTGGCTGCTTTTTGTGTTTTAAGTGCAATTTAATATGAAGAATTGTTATGATTGTATATAAAGATAGATAAGCAACTTGTACAAGTAGTCCTCGACTTAACAACAGTTTATTTAGTGACTTTTCAAAGTTACAATGACACTGACAAAAGTGACTTACGACCATTTTTCACATATACGACCTTTGCAGCATCCCCATGATCATGTGATCAAAATTCAGCGCTTGGCAACTGGTTCATACTTATGCAGTGTTCCAAACTCATATGATCATCTGTTGCAACTTTCTGTCAAGCAAAGTCAATGAGGAAGCCAGATCCTCTTAAGTTATTAACTTAACAACTGCACTGATTCACTTCACTAACTGTGGCAAGAAAGGTTGTAAAATTGGGCAAAACTCACTTAACAAATGTCTCACTTAACAACAAAAATGTTGGGCCCAATTGTGGCTGTCAGTTGAGGACTACCTGTATTGCTTGCTATATTTTAAGGAACGATAAGCCAATTCGCAGCCTTAGTGAAGTTATCACAGATAGTATCTAGTAAACGTAAGGTGTTGAGAAGCAAATAGCATGAAAAATCATTTAGGCACCCTCTCTTTTTTCAATATAGAAGGATCATTTTGTTGATTAGAATTGCTAAATTCAGATATACCCAAAGTTAGGATTTGGGTATATAGGTTAAGGTGATATTACCTAGTTTTTAAAGTATTATTAGTCTGGTGTTTTGTTTTTCTTGTCTTGTTTTAGATACCGTGTTTTCCCGAAAATAAGAAAGGGTCTTATTTTCTTTTGACCCCCAAAATATGGCCTTGGCCTTATTATTGCGGGGGGTGTCTTATTATTTTTGAGGTGCAGGAGGCCCCTAAACATGGGCCTGCTGCAGGGGGACTGGTGCTGGAGCGCCGACCAGCTGTTTCACCAGTGCCGCTCAAGCCGCTGCCTCCAGCAATCATGGCAGCTTTTAATTTGCTTCCCGTGCAAACAGCAGGAGGTGAGGCAAGGCCGGGGAGGGGGGCGAACAGTAGGGGAACATGCTCCACGTGCACCTGCAATCCACCCGGAACTGCCTCACAGAGGCTGCTCCCGCAAACCCCAGCTTGCACGCCCCTTCTCTTATTGGCGGCCACAAACAAACTCTTGCCAGCCCTAGCCCAGTTGACCTGGGGGGAGGGATACTGGCGCCAGAGCTCTGAGCAGTGGTGGGTGCGGGCTGTCTGCACAGACATGAAGTGGGATTGGCATGACCGGTTTTTGCCCGCAGCATTGCCAGCGAGGATCGGGTCAGAGCCGCTGTTGTTCCCTGTCCCGTTCCATGCGTCTTATTTCTCTGCCTCCTCACCCCTCCCCACCTGCCACTCCCCCTCGCTGGCTGAGATCGGCAAGCCTGATTTGGGGAGGGGTAGGGGGGAAACCCAAAGGTGAAAGGTGAAGGTGTGCCTTCCCCACATTGGGCTGTTGCTACATAAAAAAGTTCTTTCCTTGTTAGCTTGATAAATAATTTTACTGGCTAGATCCTGCTAGAGTTTTATGTCAGTTGTCTGTTTTTACTCACTGCAATAAATTCCAGCACTTGGTGGGCTCAAAAACTCTAAACGCATAGTAGCTTCTCCTTCGGGTGAGCTGTTGCCTAAAACATTCAAGTTTTTTATTTTCATTTTTAGCTCGCCACTTAAGTTGGGGTTTGTATACAGGAAATGGGAATGGTGAATTACAACTTTGGATTGCATCTGGCTTCTCCGCCATGTCTTACCTGACTTCCAGCTCTTGCCCTGGCTGGCGAGGGAGGGGAGAAGAGACGGCAAGGGGAGCCCTGTCTCACACCATACGTCTCGCTTCTCTGCCTCCTCACCCCTCCCCACCTGCCACTCCCCCTCGCTGGCTGAGATCGGCAAGCCTGATTTGGGGAGGGGTAGGGGGGAAACCCAAAGGTGAAAGGTGAAGGTGTGCCTTCCCCACATTGGGCTGTTGCTACATAAAAAAGTTCTTTCCTTGTTAGCTTGATAAATAATTTTACTGGCTAGATCCTGCTAGAGTTTTATGTCAGTTGTCTGTTTTTACTCACTGCAATAAATTCCAGCACTTGGTGGGCTCAAAAACTCTAAACGCATAGTAGCTTCTCCTTCGGGTGAGCTGTTGCCTAAAACATTCAAGTTTTTTATTTTCATTTTTAGCTCGCCACTTAAGTTGGGGTTTGTATACAGGAAATGGGAATGGTGAATTACAACTTTGGATTGCATCTGGCTTCTCCGCCATGTCTTACCTGACTTCCAGCTCTTGCCCTGGCTGGCGAGGGAGGGGAGAAGAGACGGCAAGGGGAGCCCTGTCTCACACCATACGTCTCGCTTCTCTGCCTCCTCACCCCTCCCCACCTGCCACTCCCCCTCGCTGGCCGAGATCGGCAAGCCTGATTCGGGGAACTGAACACGCTGCCGCCGCCCAGGAGAATGTCAGAAATGTGCTCTCTCACAGCGCCTCCTCTCTTCTTCTTCTGAGCGCAGCGGTGCATCTGGCTCACCGAATCTGGCCGCCTGATCTCAGACAGCAGCGGCTCTGACCCGATCCTCACCGGCAATGCTGCAGGCAAGAACCGGCCACGCTAATCCTGCTTCATGGCTGCGCAGACAGCCCGCACTGGCCACTGCTCAGAGCTATAGCACCAGTACCCCTCCCCCCAGGTCGACAGGACTAGGGCTTGCAAGAGTTTGTTTGTGGCCGCCACTAAGAGAAGAGGCGTGCGGGCTAGATTTTGTGAGAGCGGCCTCTGTGAGGCCGTTCTGGGTGGATGGCAGGTGCGTGTGGGGCATGTTCCCCTACCATTCACCTCCACCCCTCGCCTCCTCATCTCATGCTGTTTGCACGGCAGCTGCACATGCATCTTTGGGAGGGCTTATTTTCAGGTGGGGCTTATTATAGCATGCACGCTCAAAAGCCGAATTGGGCCTATTATCTGGACATGTCTTATTTTCGGGAAAACACAGTACTTACCTTTTTTAGACTTTATCATTCCCCCCCTTTCATTAACAATAATCAATTTATTTTTGTATTTATAATAAATATATAGGTCTGGTATTCATACCCATGTATTACAAATATGATAATAGTTGATATTATTAAAATATTTGATAATTTATGTAAATGATTTTGAAATGGCATTGTTACTTGTATTTTTAAAAATGTATGGCTCTGTCACATGTCTCTCTTCTTTGAGGTAGAAACCTCTCCTTGGTGATGGCTTCTATGTAATTATGTTAAGATTTTAGTGAGTTTTCATGAGCAGAAAAGCATTGCTTCCAGGAAAGTGAGGAATGTCCAACTCAAAGAGTGATTTTACTTATGTATTTTTTTTAAAAAAAGCCTAAAAACTGATGGTCTCTGGTTGGTTTATAATAAAACAGACTAAAAATGCAATCTGAATAAAATCAAATAAAAACACACAAAACATAACTGAGAAGGTTCCTGGGATATATCTTCTGAAGAATGGGACCTCACAGAATGACTGTCCATTAGCTCATTTTGAACAGGCGTATACTATATGCAGTAGATGATCTTGAAGATGCGAATAACTAAGCCTTCTAGTTGCTCTCATTTTTCACCATTTATATATAACTTCCAAATATATACTTTCAACTATACTATATTTCTCTTTAAAACATTTTTCTTTCTCACATTCATACATTTGTCACAAATAGTAATGACTACAAAAATCTGATCTGCATATCCCCTCCATAGAATAAGGCTTCAATGAATTTTCCAAATTATTACCTGTTGTTAGGTCCCATAGATTTTTGGTGAGAATTCTACCAAATACTTCCTTAGCACATACAGTATGTCACAGAAGTGAGAACACCCCCTCACATTTTGTAAATATTTAAGTATATCTTTTCATGTGACAACACTGAAGAAATGACACTTGGCTACAATATAAAGTAGCGAGTATACAGCTTGTATAACAGTGTAAATGTGCTGTCCCCTCAAAATAACACAACACACATCCATTAATGTCTAAACTCTTGTGGGACCAGAAGTTGGCAAATGGGCCGTTTTCGGCCTCCAGAGAGCCTCCGTGGGGGGAGGGGAGAGGCTGTTTTGGTCCTCCCAAGGCTCCTAGAAAAGTCCCACCGGAACAGCAAATGGGCTGTTTTCGGCCCCTAGAGGGCCTATGGGGGGTTGGGAAAGGCCGTTTCCCCCACCCCCGGCTCCTAGAAAGGCTCTGGAACATGAGGAGGGCCTTCCCCCCCACCCGGCCCTCTGGAGGTAGGAAACAGCATGTTTCCCTATTGCAGGTGGGCCCAGAAGGCTTGAAAATCAGCTGGCCGGCTCATGTATGCGTACCGGAGCTGAGTTCGCATGCCCATCAATATGGCTATGCGTGCCACCTGTGGCACGTGTGACATAGGTTCACCATCATGGGCCTAGCCCATCTTTATGTAGAGTAACAATTCATTTTTTCAGATCCTCAAAAGAGTTCATTGCCATGAGGTGCCATGTTGAACTTCCAGTGACCAGTATGAGACAGTGAGAGCGATAGCACCGAATTTAACACACTTGCTCCCCCTTCACACCTGAGACCTTGTAACACGTGTCACATGACACCAATGGCTACTTGTGCCCCATTTGGACTTATCACTTAGGGGTGTACTCACTTTTGTTGCCAGCAGTTTAAACATTAATGGCTGTGTGTTGCGTTATTTTGAGGGGACAGCACATTTACACTGTTATACAAGCTCTATTCTCACTACTTTACATTTTAGCCAAGTGTCATTTCTTCAGTGTTGTCACATGAAAAGATATACTTAAATATTTACAAAATATGAGGGGGTGTGTTCACTTTTGTAACATACTGTTCAAGATCAATTCATCTGTAAGTTTTCTGTTCTCTTATTATCTTTTACTTTGTATAAGAGAACAGTAACTATATTCTTCCCATTCTCGGCATAGGAAAAGGCTTTACAATCATGTTAAACAAGCATCACAACCATTATAAACAAAACACATTCATATTTTAACATTTTGCCAGGTAGCCCATCTATAGCTGCAACTTTCGCATTTACCTTTCTTTTTGTAAAGGACAGTAACTTTGATTTTTTTAATTTTGATTCCATTCTGCAAATCATCCTTTTATGCAAACTCCTACAATACTCTTTCCAGCATTTCCTCGTATCAGTGTAACCCCAAATCATCTCATAATTTTTATTTGTCATTCCATTCATTCTATTGGAGCCTTTCATTTGGCTGTTTTCCTCCATTTCTGAAACTTTTTAAACTCCCATCAAACTTTCTTGGTATTGTTGCACCTTTTAAAATTGTTCCTTGTTCTTTGACTACATTCTTTGCACTTATCCTTTTCTCTGTATACATAGCATAGAATATCTTTCATCATACTTTTGCAACAGTTGTTTTCTTACATGGAGTTATCTATTCTTGTGTCTGTTCTTTTTCAATCTTGTTTCTTTCACTTTTCTTTGTCTGAATCTATCCTTCATTCATAAATTAACATCACCTTTGTATTTTCCACTGAATTTTTTCATCAGTCCACTAGATTTGAACATTGTTGGTTATATCCTTTTTTTAAAATTCTCAAGCTAAAACATAACCGCATTTCTTTCAGTACAGATTAATTCAGTTCATTCAATTATGCATGCATGAATTTGTTTATTTTAGCATTTACTTCTCTTATATTCTAAATAAGTTTTCCATATATTTATGGGCTGGGGTGAAATGCTCCCGGTTCGAACCGGATCATCTGATCCGGTAGCAATGGTGGCGGGTGGTTTGGAGAACCGGTAGCAAAAATCCTTGCCCCCCCCCCCGATGCCCAGATGAGCTGCGTGATCATTAGAGGTTTTTTATTTTTTACTTTTAAAAGCATTTTTTCTTCGGCCGAAAAAATGCTTTTAAAAGTAAAAAAAAAAGGATCTGATGATCGCGCGGCTCAGCTGGGTGCTCGCCAAAAACAGGGGAGGGGAGTCCGTTTTTCCTCCCAGCAGGCTTCAGGGAAACCAAAAAATGGGGGGGGGGTTTTCCGTTTTTCCTCCCAGCAGGCTTCAGGGAAACAAAAAAAAATGATGTGTGTGTGTGTGTCTGTTTTTCCTCCCAGCAGGAGGACAATCTAGTCATAAATAGTCAGAATTGGCAAGGTCTGTCCAATGTGTCGTGAACATCTTTTTACTAAGATTCTGGGTTTGTTTTTCCTTTAGTTGTCCTTTCTCCAAGTCCTCCCCTTTTTTGAGGGGGATTTTCCAATAAGTATTCTGTTGTCTAATTCTGAAATTACCTTGAAGGACAGATCAGTGCTTTAGTGCAGCTTTTATCTGCAGACATATTTTAAACTTAGAGTTGTGCTATGAGCTGGCAGGTCTAATTTTTTTCTCCTACTTTTAGCTGTGCTTCCAGAATTTACAGGTTTTTTAGGTAGTGTGTCTAAATGTACTTGGCATTAGTACACTTGTTAAACCGATTAATATCTTGAGTTTTTATTACCTGAGTCACATGTAACTAAGATTTTTGTACATAAAATAGTTTGCCTTGACACTGTTTCCCCAGTACTCATTGTTGCACTAAATTATATCTATATACTCAGAAACAATTTTCTGTGTATGCAAAAATTTTCTGGAGACAACGGAAGATCTTTCATTAGTTAGCTTTTGGCATGAAGTTCACTTGCAAGATTTTTTGTCTCACCGCTTTTGAAAGCTATTAATGTTGCCCCTCCTCTCATAAGGAAATGCTTTTCTTGTAATCTAAAAATGTGTAAATTGGTCTAAAGTATTGTGGTAATGACAGCCAGTAATGATTAAAAAGAAACAAAGCATTTAGATGTACGTATTTAAAGTATTGCTGGGAAGCCAGAAATGAAAACAAAGCACAGTGGTGGAAAATTACCTTGACTAATGGAATATTGTTGAAATACTGATTAATTTGTTAGAGTTGTATTTATATGTTGGAAAATTATCCTAATGCTTAAGGTGTTCATATGTTTGTGTGAAAAGTGTATGCCTTTTCCAATAAACAGTAATAAAAGAGAAAGAATATCCCAAGAATAAATACAGCTAGTAGGACTTTTTAAACATAAGATTCTTAAACATTTTGTTTCTTTTTTCAGGAAATCTATCTACTTTGAAAAGCCTTGGTCTGAGATATAACCGTCTTTCAGCAATACCCAGGACTCTAGCACAGTGCAGTAAACTTGATGAGTTAAATTTGGAAAATAATATTATTTCTACTTTGCCAGAGGTAAGTCACTTAAGAACTAGGAGTTCCTGTAATAAAAACAAATTATTCAATTTGAGTAAAGTAAAATAAAAGCTTCGTCATCATAAATTTTATAATACTAAGCAAAAGTCTTGAGGACAGAATTTGCTTATTTTATTAAATGTAGAAACCACTTGATTCTATTCTGGCTTCATTATGTTAGTTTAATCTTGAAAAGTAAACAGGAGTGTATGCGAGAGAAAGAAAGAAGCTTTTGATTTATTTAACACTGCCAAAAGACATACTGAATGATTGAGATCTAAAGATTTATACTGCTTAAGGTTTCTCTGTTAGGAAGAGAGGTACTTTCTAAATGTAATAAATGAAGCTAAATCAAATTTACAAAGATTTTCAAATTTAGTAGCCATTATAATTATCTTCATGAATTGACCTCGATTTCATGCAGATTTCTTGACAATGTACAAATGCATTAAAAACATGAACAAAGGCAATATTAAATGCTGGTTAAAATAAACCAAGATAATTAGCAAATACTTCCAAGTTATAAACCAAGATTTGGAATAATATTATTCCACATTAGTTTTTGGAATATTATTATTACAAACCATACAGCTTTATTCTGGAGGTTGGAGATGTCCCCATCAACTTCACATCAACTTCACATTAAATTTTAAAATAAAATACGTAAATAAAAAAATTATATATAAAACAAGAATTCACTAGGTTATTCTGCAAGTGCATTAGGAGCTCTGTGTTGTTGACCTAGGTATAATTTTCTGTTTCTTAGTTACAAACATATGATTCTTTGAGTAGAACTGATAATTGATCAGTTTATGGGTATTCAATGCATAAATCAGAAAGTACAAATATGTGAATTTACTTATTTGCATTCATTGTCCGCAAAAAATAATGTGGAAGAAGAAATCTGGCATGACGATTGTAAAGTTACTTACACATCTGTATAATGCAAATAAATATGGATTAATATTTCAGTTTAAAGTGATATATAATGTTGATATAAATGATTGGCATTGGCATTGAATAAGAAATGATCTAGAAATAAGGCACTGAAATCCATCAAATGCCATATAAATTATTAATACTAAAACTGATTGGGAATAAGTAAATATTGCTTGTAGACTTTGCTAATGGGAGAAAGTTGCTTAGTAATTAATCTCCCCTCCCAAGAACTTTATGGAAGTTACTTAAGTGTATGTAATTAAACATACAAAAGAAACTGACTGGAAATCAGATTGCTTTATAAATGGGCTCCCAGTCTAAAACACCCTTAATAAATAGAATTTTGCATTTTTAAGCGCTGATCTGTATATAATTTATAACTGTTGCTGAAAAGAGCCACTTATTAGCGAAGTAGTGTAATCCATTAAAGCATATCACTTTGGCTGCAGAAGAAAGAAAATGCATCTCTAAAGAAAACTGCAGAATTGCAAAAGACACTAAGTTTTTAATGAAGAAATACCCGCTGAGTAAACATGTCTTAAAATATTAGCTAGAAAAATTGGTTGTCCAACTCTTTTCATAAATTGTTTATATTGGGATACTTTTAACAATAATACATTCAACTTTTAATTCTTAAAATATTGGTGCATTTCAAAATGTATTATGATAGCCTTGAGCTAGTTTTGGAAAATATTCAAGATCTTCTGAAAAGTCAGCTATGCAAAGTCTTAACTGTAGTTTTGGAAGGAATGGCTAGATATCCTACCCTGCATTTAGAGTGAATAATATTTTCTCCTTAAAAATGACATAAATGATTAGTGTTTCATATGCTCTGCATCCTTTATAGTTATTCATTTTAAAATTCAAGCAAATATAATCTGTTTTCCTTGGCTAAAGGTTTAAATCTTCCCTAGTAGCCTCAGTTTTCTTAGAATTGGAACAAGAATCCCATGACAATATGGCAATTCAAAAGAGTGGCAAGTTTGTCTGTCACCTCTTCTTTTTTTATATGGGACATTGAAGCTTAATTTTTTTCTGGAGACTGACTTAATTTTTGTTTTATACCTATCTGCAAGGGGGTAAAGTAAACTCTCTCTGAGATTGAGCTGTCTTTTTAAATACTTAACAAATGGCTAACACATGGCATGAATTGTCAGAAACTACAACAAACATTACAGCTATTAAAAGTATTGTCAAAAGTATTTAAAAGCAGAATGCATCACTCGTAGGGCATTTCTTTTTGAACAGACCATGATATCTAGGCTGCACATAAAAGAAAAATATCTATTCAAGTACAAGAAGATTAGAGTACATAAAGTATATAATTTGATTTGTTCACTTTGCTCTCACAGGGTCTCTTATCCAGTCTTGTGAATTTGACTAGTCTAACTCTGGCAAGGAACTGTTTTCAATCTTACCCTGTGGGTGGCCCTTCACAGTTCTCTACTATCTACGCTCTCAATATGGAACATAACCGCATTAACAAAATTCCTTTTGGAATTTTTTCAAGAGCAAAAGTATTAAGTAAACTGAACATGAAGGTGAGGCTTTGTTTCAGTAATATGAATTTTCTAGTGTAAAATAAAATATTGTATGAAAGTGCAGCCAAAGAATTGTGGCAGATACTATGGATACCTGATGTTGTAGGATAACTTTACTAAGATTGTTTATAAAAATAGTATCAACAGTATAAAGGCTTTCCTACATAGTAACTTACGTGATAAATGATGTTGAAATTAGGGAGTTGCAAACAAAGAGGAATATTTTCCATAAAAGCACAAAGCTTAGACTGCCCTTTTGGAAAATGTCTGTTGGATAAAACTAAAAACAAACAAATTAAACATTAAAGTACTATTTAGGTTATTTATTAGTTATAGTTATACTAGCTAAAAGTTGTTGCAGCACGTATTTAATTTAAATATTTGATGGTTTAAAATAGAAAAGCTAACATAGACAACTTGCAGTTATATGGGTGATAAGACTACAGTTATACTAAACCGGTTCTTTTCTCAGAATCAGGATATTCAATTAACATTGATACTACAGATGCCTTCTTTTTTGAAGATGTAGAATGCATCCTTTCCTTGGCTAAATTGCATTGTGAATGTTTCTTTAAAAAACAACTTCAAGCCCTTGTAATGATTATTTCTTTATGAGAAAAAAGTGACATTTATGTTCTTTATCTGTTTAACTGAATATCATTTACAATTTATTATCCTTAATTATTTAAAAAACAAACAAACCCAAAACTTTATTTATTATGTTGTAATGTTAAATTGCAGGACAATCAACTGACATCACTTCCCCTGGATTTTGGGACATGGACCAGTATGGTGGAACTCAATTTAGCTACAAATCAGCTCAACAAAATTCCTGAGGATGTATCTGGACTTGTTTCTCTTGAGGTGGTAAAAAGTAGAATATAGAAGCCCAGCTAAACAAATTCTAAGAAACTTGACCAATCTTTATATATTTATTGATAATTGATAATTAAATTGACAAATATACTCTGAAACAACCTAATTTTGGAAGGATTATTTAAACAAATTATATACCAGATTTGTCTCACATAATAGTAATTATGCTGTGCACATTATAACTTAGTTTTATGTGAGGACAGAGAAGATATAGCTATTATCTTAACCTGCAAGTTTTTATTTTCCTGTGATATACAGGTAGTTCTCAATTTATGACTGTAATTGATTGTAATTGAACCCAGAATTATGTTTGTAAATCATGGTGGTCATTACAGCTTAATTTTATGACATTTTTGTTGCAGTCATTCAATGGTCACAGTGTTCATTAAGCAAATTCATTATACCCACTCAGCATTTTTTTTTTTTGCTGGAAACTGAAAGTAAATATCAGTTTCCTGCAAAAAATATATATTGTGGTAATGTGACCATGGGACCCTGCAAATGGCTGTAAATACAGGCCAGTTGCCAAGTGTCTAAAATATGATCACATGACCACTGGGATAGGGTCGGCTTGCAAAATATCAAAACCATATTTTAAATAACTCTGGGAGGTCCATGTAATGTCAAATGGTCACTAGGCAATTGGATGTAAGTCAAGAACTACCCTTATATTCAGTTGGGGGTTTTCTTGGTAAAACTATAAAATGCATGTGTTGAATGACTTTCTATATGAATTCTAACAAAGAATTCAAGCTTGAGTGTGTGAGTATGGGAAGTGGTTGAAATGGTTATCTAATCGCTCCTTATATTCCATTCAACTCATAAAAGATATAGCATTCCTTGTAATTGGCATGTATAAACACTTGCCTTCCTTTCTCATATTTACATGTCTTTGCCCTGCTTCTTTTTTTCCTATTCCTCTCCATATTTGTAGGATAAAAGAATATATATATATAAATTATTTACTACATGCACAAAATAATTTAAATGCTTTTGTAATTAAATTATTCATGGAAAACCATTCTTATAAAATTAAACATCCGTTGAGAGGAATGTGAAAATCTAGACTTTTCCATAGATCTTTTATAGTTTTCAGAAAAATGTTTTCTTCATTCTTGCCCAATAAAGAATATTTATTTATTTTACAAGTCATATTTGCTGGATCCAATATGGCATTAAAGTTTAATAGTAAACAGTTTCTAGCTCTTTTTATTTTTAAAAAATATTTAGCTAATTCTGCCATTACTTAATGTATAGCTGCCAGTTCATTAAATTTTCTGTTAATTTTATTTTAGGTTCTTGTTTTGTCAAATAATCTCCTAAGAAACCTCCCACATGGCATTGGAAATTTGAGGAAACTGAGAGAATTGGATCTAGAGGAAAATAAATTGGAATTGTTGCCAAATGAAATAGCATACCTTAGGGATCTACAGGTAAAATAATTAAATGGTATAGCATGTTTTGTCCAATTCAAAGTGTATATAAATGCCTTCATGCCTTCTTGATTGATTGATTGATTGCCTTTGTGTCAGTTTTTTTTAGCCTGATGTCTTTGGCCACTATACCAAACTGTTCTGACCTAGGCTTCCCAAGAGCATAAAGCAGACTCCTTGTCCTGACAAAAAACCCTTTTTATGAAGTTACTGTGAATTCTTCTCATTCACATCCAGCAAAGTCTTTCAAGGGAGAATTTACAGTCAGAGACCTTATCTGTCTTGGAGAGCTGCCAAGCCAATATCTTCAAAACTTGGCAAGAAGTCTCGAACAACTCCATTCCCTTTCACTCCTCTTTTATTCCCTCTGGGAGGGGCCATTCATTGTCCACCTGTGGCCTTACTCCCAAGTTGACCCTTGTTCTTTAGCTGTTCCCTTTGTCTGGCAACTCTGCACATGCGCACACTGAGAACAGGGTCCAGCTGTTTGTCTGCCTCATTAATGTCTGCCTCTGAAGGCAGCTGATAACTGGCATATGGCCCTGCCCCCCCTCTCTGTCTGGATTTCATATCTTTTTTCATACTGGATTTCATATCTTTTTTTTTTAAACTGCCATGTATAAATTAGTTGCCATTTGGATGCTGAGGACTCTCTGTTGTGTTACCTGGGAATGCCTACTGACACATAAGGAAGAGAAATCAAGAAAGATGTTCAATTGCTCCCTAGCTATAGAATGTATTAAATGCATTTACTGCATACATGTAAAAATTATTTTAAGAAATAGAATGGCATAAAATGTAATCCCAGCCTTTTCAGCCTTACAAATGAAGTTAAAGCCTTTCTCTTCAATCAGAACTTTTAGCAGGTTTTTCTAATTTTTGTTACTTTCATGTTTAGTGCTTTTGTAAACTTAGCTGCTTTGAGTACCCTGTAGTTGAAAAAGTGAGAATTTATACTGAGTAATAAATAAAGTAATAAATAAAAAATGAGAAAGATTACTTTACAGAACATTTGACAGTTATGGTTTGTATGTCATCTTCAATAATATTTTGGAATAATGCAGCGCCAAGTCCAGCCATTATTTGTTGATAGTTGAAGAAAAGGCTTTTGTTCTAATGATAAAAAGATACCTGTTTTTGTTAATTCTTTGGTGGAAGATATTAATTTTATGATTACATTATATATTCCTTAAACAGAGGCTGATCCTAACAAATAATCAATTGAGCACTCTTCCTAGAGGAATTGGTCACCTTATCAATCTGACACATCTTGGGCTGGGAGAAAACTTTCTTACACAACTTCCTGAGGAAATTGGTAAGATATGATCCATAAATTCATGGACCGGTATTGATAAGGTACTTCTGATATGGAGTTTCTCAACCTCAGCAACTTTAAGCTTTGTGGACTTCAACTGTCAGAATTCCCCAGTCAACACTGGGCGATGATTAGGGAATCCTGAGAGTTGAAATCCAGGTTGAGAAATATTGCTGAAATATACCAATGAGATATTTCAATGTAAGTCAGCATCTGGCAATATTTATTATATTTAAGTTATTTTCCACTTACAAGCTCAGTCTTGGGAATGTAAGAATCACATATTTTAAAGTTCTACCATGCCTGCCAAGCTGTTTTTTTTATTTTGCATATGACTAGTTTTGCTAATAACTTGCATAATTTGTTGTAGTCTTCAGAAAAAAAACCCTATCGATACTTCAGAACCTCTATCCTCATTATGTATCATCAGTTAACAGAAAGTCCTTGGAAAAAATATTGAGTTTCCCACACAGACTAGGAAATAATCCTGATATTTAAGATTAATTTAATATTAGTTCTGGCATTAGCACAACATAATATACTCAAGTTTCCCAAACGCAGACATGATTTTGTTTCATTGCAATGTTTTGAAAATGTAAGTTAGAATTTGAAAGTCTGTTTGATAATTTTTGTCATTTGTCTTAATGTGGTCTCTTAAAATAAGGTTTTGGAGTTGGGATGTCAGTAAGAAAAGAAAGATACTTTTCTAGCTGAAAGTGGCCTTAGATTGTTGAAGAAATGTAATAAGGGTTTTATCCAGTAGTATGCTGGTAAATGTTTAAAAACCAACTTTGCTAGGTTCATTGGTATTGTTGTGCTGTGTCACTAACTATGAAACAACTGATTGGCACACTAACTCACGTCTGCTGTCAAGTGTTTTGCAAATTCCCCAAAATTTAACAATCTGCTCTCATGTGCCAGTATAAGCCAGCTCCAGCACACATTCATATGAATTTTTCTTTTCATGCCAGCACTGAAAATTGCTGTTACTGCAAACTTAGAAATGTGCTTTGAATTCAGTGAACCTGTTTTGATGCAAAGGATGGATATGTTTGCTGTTCTAGGTAATGGACAGAAGGACAAGTTAGCCAGTAGTAATTTTTATGTCACTTACTGTTATTTTATGACTAATATATTTGGTTTAAAAAATGCTCATTATTTTGCAGGTACACTGGAGAATCTGGAAGAACTTTATCTAAATGACAACCCACATCTAAACAGCCTTCCTTTTGAACTGGCTCTTTGCAGCAAACTATCTATAATGAGCATTGAGAACTGTCCGCTCAGTACCCTTCCAGCTCAGATTGTTGCAGGTGGACCTTCCTTTATTATCCAGTTTCTCAAAATGCAAGGACCATATCGAGCCATGGTCTGACGGATATCTTCCCCGATGATGTACAAAATATAAATGGCTTTTGTGGTGTCATTATGTATATAGTATCTAGGCTACATGATGCCCAGTGTGGATAAAAGATGGATTGTCCCATACACTCTACTAAATGCAAACTGCACTGTTAGTATTGTGTATGTGTGTATATATAATATAATATATAGATTGTATATTATATTATAAAACATAAATAATATAAAACACAAATTTCAGACCACACGTATGTGTTCCTGCTCATAGAGGAAACATAGCCATTTAGATTTTTTTTCATTATAAATGCTTGTTAATGTTTTCTTCAGTGAATTTGATGGTTATCTGGATAATTTAGGGTACCAGTTCACTGAAAACAATGTCAATTAACTGCTGATCAATTTAAGGGAAAATATTTTTAAACCAAGCCTTTTCCTGTTGGATAAAAAGCAACTTAGTCACACAAATTATTTTGTCATTCCTTGTAGATCACATTTTGTGACAAAAATAATATTGGAATTATTTGTATTTTCCTTTATTCTGGAAAGTCCTTTAACTTATTTTAAGTTTTAAAACAAATGGTCTTGTATGTTTACAGTCAGGGTATGTCACTGGATTCGGGGTGGGGTGGAATTTACTCTGTTTTATTGAATCTAGAAGTTGTATTCTTCTGCTGAGGGCTTTTTATTGACTGATTCGTATTATTGCAAAAACATAAGCAACTAATTAGTGAAAAAAATAAGTCCAACAGAAGCTTGAGTTCCTTTGAATTCATCAGTTATAAGCATATCATACTGAAGAAGCAATTATTTTATGGTTGCCTCATTTAGCATAAGCAACATTTTTCACTTAAAGAAGTGACAAATTTGTAGAAAAGTATCATGTTCTGTTAAGATTTAGTATTGCGTCAATGATGGATCTGAAACGCAATGATAATTGTAAGGGTTTTTCCTGGTCTTTGTGCAATTAATGAATGTGTCTTTTTTTGAAACCCTGCAGTATACGTAAAATTTATGGTCGGTTGACAATGTTACTCTGGTTTTATATCTTGCCTTGCCTTGTACATCCTCCCATTATTATGGAGTGTCTGCGTCAAAGCACAATATCTTCATGCTGTGCTGTTTTGCTGCTGAACTAAATGCACTTGCTTCAAAATAATCAGTTCAGTACCATGATTTATTCCTTTAACCTCATCCTATCAATCTCAGTATTAAAGACTGGTCTGTTTGGAAAAAAAAAGAACATTTTTTCATTTGTATTTAGAATGTGATTGCTCATAGAAAACCATTAAGTGATTGAATAGAAAACATGCGGTTATTGTCTTTTTCAGGGCTGTACAAAGGGCTAATGATGCTGCAGTGATTTTTGTTCCTGCACTTGATCGCTACTGCCATTTTGAATTGGATGCACATAGCAATTACATCTGAGATAAATTTGTTTCAGTGTCAATTGATTATGATGGGTTTTCTTAAGGGATACTAGAATTAAAAAGGAGGCGTTCTTTAAATTATACATCATAGATGTCAGAGAATTTTTTCATCTATGGAAAAAGGTTTTGTATTTTTTATTTTGATATTAATGTCTATTTGATAGGCACAATCCGGAGATGATTAGATATACTTACTTATCCTGTTGAAATCAACACAATTCACTGAAGGTTTCACTCATAAACACTAATAAGCTCTGAGTAAATATTTCTCAAGATTGTTTTGTAAGAGCCATTGATTTTAGTGGTTGTGGATGTTCCTTCAGATTGAGTCAGCATAATTTACTGCCTTCATCTGTGACATGAATTTTAGCATTCATTAATTTTGTCTCTGGCAAGGAAGAAATCCTTTAAGAAAGGCAGGTACAGATATAAAACCTTAAAGGGCTATTTTAGATGTCAGTGGATTTGCAAAATATTATTCAGTTGGATCCAGACCGAACACATATCTAATTGGGCAGATAGAAGCAGGCTCATCAAGAGAATTGCTAAATTTGACAAGGCTCTGAGATTGTTTGCTAAAAAAAAAGATAATTGATAAGTGTCTTTCGTAAGAATGCCCCTCTTTGTCTCTCAGATATTGGGAAACTCCGTGGAGAAACTCAGACCATAGGTCAACAGGAAACTAATGTGGAGAAAGGAATCCAATCTTTTCAGTTCTATTAACCAGTATAGCTGAATTCATACCATCAATTTTCCACCACTTAATTTAAAGTAAATATATGAATATCTAATTAACCTAGATACTTGTTGATAATGATGTATAGTTTCAGCTGAGTACAAGCAATCTGTCTGAATACTGAAGTGTTAAAATACAAAGATGCTTATAGTGGTGGTTAAAAAATTAAAATCTTACTTTTTGCTGAAGCTGTAAACTTGTTCCATTTTATTTAGTATGTGTGTATTTAATATGTTGCCCACATGCACTTTTATTTTAGGTGGAAATAATCTTCTTCCAATGAATTGTTTCTTTTACTTTTTAAAGTCAGAGTTTAGCCATGTGTTAAAATTGTTCTAGGAAAGATTGAAGATATTTCAGTAAATTTTTACAGAGTTAAAGTAGGATAGTACATAGTAGACAGGATTCACCTACCACTTAGTGGAATTGTGGCAGATTAAATGTATAGTTTAATCTGTAAATATATCATTGTAATTGTTCACGTTGAAAGGATTACTATTTTTCTTTAAAAATTACTTGCATGTTAGAAATTCTTTTTACTTATTCACTGATTTTTTTTAAAAAAAGAGACTGAAAACGGCTTAAAAAAGCAGTGAAACTGAAAAAGGTGCTTCAGCATAGCGTGATACATTAATATAAATCATATATTAGAATATATTGTGAAATATATTCTGATAGTTGGAACAGAAATCATAATACTCCCGATTCCTGCTTAGATTTAGTTTTTGTTAAATGAGAATAAATTTACAATAAAATGTAATTATTGGCTAAACAGCATTATATATATAGCAGCAAATTTTAATTGTTTCTTTAAAAATTGAATTTATGATTCCTGAAAAGTATGTAGGTTCTTGTATTGGTGCCATCAGATTTGAGAGGAAATGTTATTTGATTTTTACTGAAACATTTAAGGCTATATCTGTAGAGAATTTTACTTTCCCCTGTTTACTGTACAGGTAACTCCTCAACTTACAACCACAATAGGGACTTGAAAATGTGTTGTTAAGCAGTGCAGTTGTTAAGTGAAGCTTCACACAACTGCACCCAATTTTCTGATCTTTTTGATGCAGTTGTTAAGCAAATTACCTGTATTCATTAAGCAAGACATGATATGACCATAATTTAGAACCTGCATCCAGCTGTCCCATTGATTTTGGTTGTTATATGATCACATGATTGCAGGATGCTGTGACTGTGGTAAATGTGTGACAGTTGCTAAGCACCTGAATCATGATCATGTAACTCAAAGAGATTCTGCAATGGTCATAAATGTGACAACTAGTCATCAGTCACTTTTCCCCTTGTAACTCTGAATAGTGATTAAATGAATAGTCATTGAGCAGGGACTACCTGTAGATTTTGTAATAATACTCATCCACCTTTTGGTAAAACATTAGGATGTATTCAACCAAGCCTCTGAAAGATTCTGATAGCAGACAATACATACCTTCCAATAATGAAGATTAGTTCAACTTGTTTAATAAGCTTTGTATATAATAATAAGCTTTATATCTGGATTTAATATTTGGTTTAGTAAATCCATCTCAATTAAGAAATAGTAACTTTCTTTTTCCACAAACTACAATTCAAAATTGAACTTGACTTCAAAGCTCACACCTCCTATGACTCGCTTTTTCTTTTTTTTTTGGTGGTTTACCCATTTTTCTGGTTATTGGAAAGAAGTTGGCAAAAAGAAACCAACTGGATTCATAAAATAGAGACTATGTTTTGTCGCTGTTCAACAGTCCCTAATCCAAATAAATCATGGCTTAATATTTATGAATACAGCAATACATGTATTCAGACGGTCTAAGTAAATTTCTTAATATATCTGGAAAAATCCTCACTCCTGTTTCAACAGTTGCTATCAAATTTTAATATTGCAGAAGGAGGTTATTAAAAATATGGGAAATGATCATATCAAAAATATTTAATTTATTAAATCTAAGTTTTGTTTTGGCTTTAATTTTGGAGTAATGTCTTCCACGTGTTGTTCAAAGGTCAAGTACAGCTCTTAGATTAAAAAAAAAGGTTCCACACCTTTCCATACTTATGGAACAAAACAAAACCTCCCCTAATTGCATGTAATTGCATAGTTGTCAATATCATATACAGTACTTTGTTGGATGAGTCTTACGTTGGTGTGCTATGGTAGCTAATAGGATTTTAATAGCAAATAGAACAGAAAGGAAATGTCAGTTTCACTTGCACTATTGCAGTAGCCTATAACAATTATAAACATGGTTATTTTCTTCATGATGCTTTGAAAAATATAAAATTCAGTCCTACCTAGGAACAAATTAGAACATTGAAATACTAATTGGAGCTATTTGTCTTTTCAAAATGAGTTTATATATCTTTGTTGTAGATCATACTTAGAATTTTAATAGAAACTAATAGGCTACATTCAGGAACAAGTTAAAGAAAAAGAATTAAACAATGACATTGACTTAAAAGGTTTTCCTAAACTTCCTTGATGGCTATTTAAACATTTGGTTAATAATTTAAAGTTCTTAAAATTTATCTTTGCAAATCTGATACTGTATGATTATGAATGAATTTTTGTTGGAAAAAACAGGATTTTCTCCACTGCTATGGCCAATCTCCACCAGAAGTCCCATTGCTCCTCTGCAGTGCATCCCCATCTCAGGACATTTTGACTATGAGGTGAGATCTTCAAGGTAATGAATCACTCTCCCCTAATTCTGGAGGACAGCCATCAGCAGAAAAACAGCACTGAATTCCACCACTGGGTTTGGAAGAGAATTCTGCACCCTAAAATAGTTTGCCAGACATTTCTAAGAAGAGAGATCTATTTGCAACCAAGACAAGAAAAATTAAAAATGGAATATTTCACTTGGGCAATTTTTGAAACTGAACCTTGGAATGGTTTTATATTCTTCACATATCCGGAGGGTGGGGGTGGATGGGACACGGGACTCTTTTCTGATTATTCAAAATCCTGAATGCAAAAGACCATTTATAAAGCCAATATTGCACTAGGTTTGTATCTTTAATGAGCATGTCAGAACTTGCTTTTAATTAGGTATACACTTGGCAGTAATTTGCACAATATACCAACGTTAAAAGGCACATGTAGGACAATTGCTAATGATAATATCTGCAAGAAAAACCTGATGGCTTTTTTTGTTCAGTAAAGATCTGAAAATTCTGTTTATTGTTTCAGTGTTGCAGTCTTAAGCAGAATGATACATAATTCTGCTTGATTCTATGAATCCACAATAATTTGTGAATTGATACTAAAAGTGTGTTAAAACAGCCAACACAAATGTACTTTCTGAATTATTGTAATGTTGATTCTTATGTCTATAAAATATTGCCTTGCTTTTTTTTATAAGTGATTCTGTATCAGTGTATTCATTATAAATAGTATGTTTGTAAAGAAGCCACTGCTGAGTCTTGGACGTTTTCTACCAAACAAGTCTAATTTTGTCTAAAAACTGCAGCATTGCAGTTGATTGATACTTTGCATTTAGAATCATTTTTTTCAGAATTCTTTGTAACCTGCAAACTTTTCCTTCTTGTCTGAAATAGGCAGGAGAGATAAAAAGCTGAACTTTTATAAAGGAACTCTTGGTTTAAAACCTTTACTTCCTGTTTTCTCTCCCTCTCCCGTATGCTGGTGTATTGAAAGCATGGAAAGAATGGATTGCAATATATGATAGATGGAATACTTTTGATATCTGGCGCATACTGCATTTTATATTTCATATGCTGCAAATATGGGGCATCTTTTCCTGGAGGTAACCAAACATATAATTAAAAAAACACAACCCTCCCAAAAAAATGCATTGTAACTTATATGCATTCCAAGCTACTTGAGTGAAATACATGTTACATTTTGGAGGTTTTATTTTGTAATAGAATATAATTGATATGATCTTTAAAGTGCTTAACCTTACTTCAAGGTTAAATAAGAACATGATAGAAGATAGTACAATTTATTTGAACAAAATTTCCAGAATTATAGGTATAGAAATAAGCCCTTCACTGCTTTTCTTGCAACACTTTCTGAGAATTCAAAAGTTTATTTTCTTTTTAGATAGTTTCTTCATTTACTTCTCATGGTCACCTCCAAATGCAGACTAGTTTTAACTTTATAACTGCTGAAATAAACCAATAATACCTGGCGTTAATTATGATATTTTTGTTTCTATACTTTTCCAATTCTAGATGGCAACTATGGCAACTTAATTCTTTAACTTTTTCTACTGTTACTGTTATATAATAAAGATAAAGAAGGAGTACTGTGGGGATTTATTAGTGTGTGATGAAGTCTGGTAAGAGTGCTAAATGCAAAGGAATTGGGTGAAATGCTCCCAGTTCGGACCAGATCCGGTAGCGATAAGGGCAGGTAGTTCGGAGAACCGATAGCAACAATCTCTGCCCCCCCCCCGCCCATGCCCACCCAATTGCCCAGTTCCCACTTGCCTACTTGGCAGCTTCCTGCTTTTGGTCTCGCTATTCCAGCCTTGCTTCGGCTGCTGCAATCAATTGCATCAGCTAGCAACTGAATCTGCCTGCCTGCAATCCATCTCATCGGTGAGCAACTCAATCTGCCTGCCTTTTCCCTTGAATTGGGTAAGTAAGGGGGGGGAGCTTTAAAAAATAGTTTTAAATTTAGCTGCTTTTATCTAAAAATATAAATAAAATAAAATGACAAAATAAAATATTTGTGCAGCTTTCTGAGATTTGGAGTGTTTCTGTAGTGTTCCACTACACAACTACACAAACACAAAATCTCACAAAGCTGTATGTGGCTTTGTGTGTGTGTGTGTGAGTTGTGTGTGTGTAAAGTGTGAAAGTTGGTTTTTGGGCTTTTTGTGGCTGTGTGAGGTTCCTGCTTGTTGCAGGGGCCATTTTGTGTGAGGTGCAGTTGCTTTTATATTGTGTGTGAGTCAGTTGTGTTGTTGTATGTGTGTGTAAAGTGTGAAAGTTGGTTTTTCTTATTGTTTTGTGTACTTTATTATTTTTATTATTTATTGTTATTGGCCACGCCCACCCAGTCACCTGACTACCAAGCCATACCCACCAATTAAGCCATGCCCACAGAACTGGTAGGGAAAATTTTTAGATTTCACCCCTGAAACAAATTATGATTAGAAAATATATAATTATAATTTGGTATAAAAATGAGAAATCAGCTTATTTTTTCTTGATTAAATTAGTTATAAATTATAGTACTTTGGCCAGCATGCTGCTTTTAATGTGATAATTGAAGAAGCTAAGAGAAACCTAAATTTAGCTTGTTTCCAAGAATTTTTTATCAAGGGTTGAAGCTTTTAGTACTGTAGTTCAACAGTTCCTTTCTTATACTTTGATAAATACCTTAATATGAACTATTCTGCATGATACTGCAAATTTGATTTGGAGTGAAATAATGCTAATGTTCCAAACTATGGAGGTTTTGTTTGTGAATGATAACAGACTTTGTACATGATATCCTGACTAGTATTATAGACCTTGAATAATTTGTGGCAAAATTTAATATCTACATTCCTTCAAAGTCTAGCTGTTAGATACGAATAAGGTAGGAACAAGGACTTAGTGTTCCTACCATGGGAGATTGATTTGCAAGTTTTAGCCCCACTGAGAGTTGCTTCAGGGGCAGCTACACTGCCCTCAAGGCTAAAAATGGTGCACACCCCGCTCTAGCTGCATTCATGATCACATATTTAAAGTTTGATGTATCATATATGACTACAATTACTCAACCAACCCACACAAGCCCCTCCCCACCATTTCTCCTCCCAATGACCCTCACCTGATATAACTTTCCCATCACAAGACTCACTAATGACTCACACCTGACCCATCACAAGATCCTCACTTGACAAACCCACACCTGAAGCCCTTATAAACAGAATACTGACACTGACATCCCCTAAAGTCTGCTGAAGTTGTTAGTTAGCCTGGTAATGAAATGTCTGGAAATCAACCCACAAACTCAGACAACAAACCTTCACCCTCATCCTACACCCTAGCTACTGATATTCACCACTATTGCACGACTACAATTTCTGTACTAAGCAGGCAAAGTATTTGGGTATAGGAGTGCAAAATAGCAATAGCATGTAGACTTATGTATCACTTCACAGAGCTTTACAGCCTTCTCTAAGTGGTTTACAGAGTCAGCATATTGCCCCCAACAATCTGGGTCCTCATTTTATGACCTTAGAAGGATGGAAGGCTGAGTCAACTTGTGTTGCTGAGAATTGAACTGTCAAACTGCTGGCAGTCAGCAGAAGTAACCTACAGTACTGCATTCTAACCACTGAACCATCATGCTAACTTTGGCATTCTTTGGGTAGTATATGGGGAAATGTCATATTTTAAAATCTCTTCCCTTTTTTTCTTTCTTCTTAGCTTTATCAGATATGTGTGTGTGCCAGGACAAAAAAATGGAATGATGTCAGCAGTCTGGCTGAATCAGGAAGTATGTTTCTAATGCTGCTTAATTTAAAATTACATTTGTTGCTGGAGAAATTATAGGTTAGGGATGAAAGGATTCTGGAATGTTGAGTGTGAGAAAAAGGAAAAAGGTACATCACTAGGAGTACATAAATAGCTTACTTCCTTGTAGTGGCCAGATCAATTGAATAATTTAATTATTGTGACTCTTGTTCTTCCTGGAAGGACAACTTCCAAAGGCTTGAAGTTCAAACAGACATGCTTAATCCAAGTCAACAAACACTGTAAGTTTTCTTGGTATTTTAAGATGTTTTAGCTTTAATAGACTTTTATCATTCTAGAATAGGCAATGTGCACTTTCTGTTTTATTTCAGCGTACTTCTTTACCTCTGCTTTCTTGTGGTTTTTAGTGTTACTCTTTTTAAAACAAAACCTTTACTGAAGAGTTTATAATAAAAGATAATACAAACTGAAATCAGAAAGAGAAAAGGGAAGAGTTAAAGAAATAAATTAGAAAAAGAATATTAAAGGTTTAAATATTCCTGATCATTTTTGTGAATATTTTTTGATAGAATTAGATTTTGCTTCTGAGGTAATGATGGAAGAAAAGTGCTATTTCAGAACCCAGTTGTCTTTTTATGTTAGGAAATATCGTCCTATTGATTTGTGTCTTTGTGAAGCAATAAACATTTTAAGGGACTAATAGCTTCAGCCAAACCCCAAGCAGTGACTCAGCCGCTAATGGTCATTATGAGAGAAAATGGTGAGGTAAAGCTAAAATTATTCTTTCCTACATAAGTGTGAACACTTTCTATATTCAGTCTCCAGAATGGAGAATTTATGGGGAATATATAGGGAGGGTCATTCATATTTTCCCAATTAGTAGTGATTGGTATTGCTCACATAGGAAGACCTAATGCAAATGCTACATTCACTTGGACCAAATCAAGAGTGAACATTATGCATTACCTCATCACTTAGAAATGAAAAGACTATTATAATATTTGTATTATAATATAATATAAATAATATAGTATTTTAATAACAGAGTAACAGAATGTTATTGGAAGGGACTTTGGAGATCTTCTAGTCCAACCCTCTGTTCAGGCAGGAAACCCTATACCAGTGTTGGTGAACCTTTTTGGTACCGAGTGCCCAAAAGGAGCATGTGCGTGCGAGTGGGGGAGCACTGGAAACTGGAAGAGCAGCTTCATGGTGTGAACATGCTGGAGCGCCGGAAACTGGAAGAGCAGTTCCCTGGCATGCATGCATGTGCCGGGAAGCTGAGCTTCTGGTTTCCGGCATGTGCATTGGTCTTCCATTTTCTGTCGTGCATGTGCGTGCAAAGGCCAGCTGGCTGGCACACATGTGCTTGGCGGAACCTGGAAGAGCAAATGGGCAATGACTGGCATGCCCAGAGAGATGGCTCTGCGTGCCACTTCTGGCACACTTGCCATAGGTTCGCCGTCATGGCCCTATACCATTTCAGACAAATGGTGTCCAATCTCTTTTTAAAAACTTCCAGTGTTGGAGCATGTACAACTTCTGCAGGCAAGTTGTTCTACTTATTAATTGTTCTAACTGTCAGGAAATTTCTCCTTAGTTCTAGGTTGCTTCTCTCCTTGATTAGTTTCTAACCAGTGTTTTTTGTCCTGCCTTCAGGTGCTTTGGAGAACACCTAGTGTTTCTAGGTTCTTTATTTTATTTTAGGAAGAAGGGGAAAGCAAACATGTTTTCTGTTTGTCAACTTGTTGTGTGAGACAAATGCTTAGTGCCATGGTACCTATTTAGGTGCTAGCATGATATGGATATTGGGAGCAGACCTAGAGGGAGGCATAACCTTATTGATTAAAATGTCAGGGTTCCAACCCCCAACCAATGAATGTCAAGCCTCCAAGTAACATGTTCCAAAAAATAAAGTCCAAGGCATCCATCTTCCTTTTCAAATCCATTTTTTTTGTTTGTTTACATTTATACCCCGCCCTTCTCCGAAGACTCAGGGCGGCTTACAGTGTATAAGGCAATAGTCTCATTCTATTTGTATATTTTTACAAAGTCAACTTATTGCCCCCCCAACAATCTGGGTCCTCATTTTACCTACCTTATAAAGGATGGAAGGCTGAGTCAACCTTGGGCCGGGCTTGAACCTGCAGTAATTGCAGGCTTTGTGTTCTTAATAACAGGCTGTACCAGCCTGAGCTATCCGGCCCTTAATTTATTAGGAACACATTAAATTGGCACAGACTCTGAACCGGATCTGGAATTACACCCAATAAAATCATAAATTAGAAACTTCCCCCTGAGTCACAACCTCCAATCAATTATCAGTCCAACAGCCCAGTGACTCCAAACTCCACCATAAGCTAGCTGCAGGCATCTTCTCTCTTCCCATGGGAAAGGAATGCCACCGAAACATAGCATTCCCCCTTTATCTTTACACCTCCCTCT
Organism: Ahaetulla prasina; assembly: GCF_028640845.1. Lineage (NCBI taxonomy): Eukaryota > Metazoa > Chordata > Lepidosauria > Squamata > Colubridae > Ahaetulla > Ahaetulla prasina. The sequence goes on along the minus strand of NC_080544.1, from coordinate 54,209,783 downwards.
CAACAGTTAGAAAGTGGTGTGGCTGAAATATTTATAAAATTCAAGTTACTACAAACCTAAAAGCTAATAGAAAAAGAGTACAAAGACTACAAGAAAATATGGGTACACATATGTCATCTTCAGGGTCGACAATGAAGATTCCAAGGCCAGCAGTTCCTCAAAGTTTCATTTTATTGGGGATGTCATATTGGCACATCTGGGAAAACTAATCTGAAAGCTCCTGGGTTTTCACCACCCAAAGGAAAGTTGAAGTCCCTTCCCCTGCACCCATATGTCCATCACATAGTCCATTCAATCCACTGTCCAAACTGGAGATGCCTCCCAATCATGTCACTCCAGGTGCAGGTTGAATGTCCTTGACTTTCAGAAAAAAATGTTGTTATGGCTCAATACTTCTACCAACTCCATGCAAACCCCTCTTCCAGTTTCCCACAGACTAAGTGTGGTAGCCCTGAAGATCCAAAAGAAAAGATGGCCTCCAGGGCTGACAGACTGCTCCCCCCTCAACTGATGATCGTGTCCTGGAATGAGAGCAATGTAGGAGGTTAATTCAGTCAGCCCCTAACCACCTTTCCTTCCCCCCCCAGGAGGACCCTTTGGCTTATCATGGAATTTATCATGGAATTGCTTTACTAATCTATCTGCCTTTATATTTCAGCTCTTAACCCAGGTAGCCTCAGACAAAGGGTATCTTTTCCAATGAACTAAATACTGCAATCGACCCCTATTTAATCTAAGGTCTAAAATTCTCTTAACCTCATAATGGTTCTCCCCTTGCATCACTATAGGCTTGGGGGCTGGTCGGATATGTGGTCTCAGTCTTGAACTGACTGCTGGCTTCAGCAGGATGTAGTGAAAGACTGGATGCATTTTCCCTAGTATGCGTGGGAAATTAAGGTCAACTGTTACTGGGTTAATTATTTTCACTATTGGGAAAAGCCCTCAGAATTTAGGTCCCAGCTTCTTGCTGGGTAATCTCAATTTAATGTATTTGGTTGATAGGTAAACTCGATCTCCCACACGGAAGAGGGGGCTGGAGAGATCGCTGTCTGTCAGCTTGTTTTTTGTATGCTTCTGCGGCTTCCGCCAGCGCTTTCGTAGTGTCCACCCAGCCCTTCTTTAACGACTCCATCCATTCGGTTAGAGTCATGGAGGAGGGTGGCTCTCTCGGCAGCTCGGGCATGGGAATAAAGTCCATGCTGCTGGTGAACTGAAAGGGGGTCAATCCGGTGCTGCACGGCGTTGTTGTAAGCCAGTTCTGTGAAGGGCAGCAGATATGCCCAGTTTTCTTGTTGGTAATACACATAACAGCTTATGTATTGTTCCACCATTGCGTTCGTCTATTCCGCGACTCTGCTCATGCATGGATGAAAGGCTGAGCTAGGTCCCTGAGTCAATCTGACAGATTTCAGGAACTCCCTCCAGATTTTAGTGGTGAATTGGATGCTCTGGTCTGATATCACCTGGCGGGGCACTCCAGGCAGCTGACAAATCTGCTTGATGAACATTTTAGTTCATCACAAGAAAAGATGGCCTCCAGGGCTGACATAAACTTTTGTTCAGGAAAGGAAGCAGTGTCAATTTTGCATTTTTACTTCACATATTTCAGTATCCCAAATCAATGGTGGAATGTTATTTTATGCCTATTACCCCATATTCAGTTCTCAATATCCATTGTTACAATTGGAAAAAATCTGAAGATTTAATGTCAGTGACCATGCACTGTTTGTATCATTTAACAAATAGCTTAAAAGCCCAGAAGAATTCTTGCATCTAAAGATAATATTAGATATTGATGTTTTGCAGCAAAGTTTTAAATTAAAATAATCATTTAAATAGGAAGGCAATTGGGACAGAATGTCACTGTGATACTCAGGAGTACCATATTTCCTACCCTGTGTGGATAATACTGATGAATCGATGAATGCCTTATACATTTTTTCTTCCTCTTTTTTGTGGTTTCCCAGTAGATGTTACCGCTTTGATGCTGTTTCTGCTGAACTCTACCTTAAGCCTCACTCATCCATCCTGCTTGCTGGTTTCTCTAAGCATTGCTTACTCAGACCTGAAATGCAAAATGCACTTGCCATCAGCCCACTTCAAGGTCAAAATGTACCACCTATGTATTAACCTTCATGAACATTTTTTGTGCACCTTCAAGTCAGTTTTGACTCCTGGTAACTGCATGGAGAGGTCCCTGCAGTTTTCTTGCCAAACTGTTTTCAGAAGTGGCATGCCCCTGCCTTCTTCTTAGGTGAAAGAAAGTGCCTGGCTGAAAGTCATCCAGCTGGCTTTGTGCCTAAAGCAGGACTAGAACTTACATCTCCCTAATTTCTGGCCCACTGCCTTTAACCATTACAGCTTTTTGTGCATAAATGGGAGTTGCAGCTGTAAAGCCATCATGAACTCTCTGAAAGCCACACTTGTAACAATATGAGAAGCAAATCTAAAGTAGACTTTAGGCTCTGCCCCAAATCTATTTAAAATATTTCCTAGGAGATCTAAAGAGAAGATTCAAAAACAAGATTTTTATGATATCTCAGCTCTGTTTTGCAGAGTGAAGCTGCATCTGTTCAAACAGGAAAATAACAATCAAGGTTCCAGAATGGAAGGCAGATTTATTCTAATTTCATTAGATTTACTACTAGGTGATGAAATCAATAATAACTAAGTACTTGAAACTTGTTGCAACCCGCTGTTGTATCATCTATTTGATTTTTGAAATGGCTTCACAATGCATCTGTTAGATCTCTTTTAATCATAAATTGCAGGTGCTAATGTGAGGAAATTTAAATACTGCTACTTCATTGCAAAATGTCAAGGTTGGAAACACCGGAATATCAGAAAAGTGACTCACAGCTAAACTACAGCTGTATATATTAAATACATACTGCCTAGCTGTTTGTTGTTTTTTATTTTATGACAAAAGATGCACATGCAATTTATACTGAATTTCTCATGCCATTTTAAATAAATCCTTTTACCTATCGAAGGCATTAAAAAAGAGACAGAGTGCTCATGCCTTTTAAAAAACAAAAAAACAAATGAAGTGTTACTTTCTCACACATTTTTAAAAAAAATTGACACACTGACAAACACACCAGTATAAAATAATTGTATGAAGCTAATGAGTAAACTTAAAGTCCCTCCCTGGACTTGGTATCTTTGATCAAGTTCAGTCTCTTGAATGGCTATAATAAAGTAGTGTTTCTCAACCCCAGTGACTTTAAAGATGTATGGATTTTCAATCCTGTTCCTACAGTTCTTTCGACAGATAGGCACAAGCTGGCTGGAGAATTCTGAAAACCAGGCATCTTAAATTTGCTGAGGTTGAGAAATACAGTACTAGAGAGACCTATAGTTATATAATTATACCATTAGCTTATGCTTTCTTTTTTAGGCTTTAGCTTAGCATTTACTTTGTATCAGCAACCTAGTCCAGAAAAGTCTGGATGTAAACCATTCATAAAGAATATTTGTGTGCTGTTTTATTTATTTATTTAAATTTATTATAGCTACCCAAATCAGTGGAGATTGGCTGGTGAATATGTGTTGCACTGGAATGTGTATTTGAATAAGCAGCTTTCCTCCATGGTAGCCATTTTGTTTATGAGCCCATGGCGTGCTAGCAAAAGTCTGATTTTAGCTATCAGCCGCAAAGATCTCACATCAAAGAGCTGTGAACATTTGTTCTAGAGTTACGTTCTGGATACATGTGAAGAAGTATCCGTTTTATTGGTTTGTTTCAATTTACATAACTGAACACAAGCACAAAGTAAAGCAGGTCTTATTTTATCTCTATATGTTCTATTCATTCAAGTTGAACTCCATATGATTCTCAGAGTCTAACTACAATAGAGGTAACATTAAAAATAAAGAACTTTTTTCTAACCAATGGTAAAATTGATCCCTGAATCCTCAGGGTCTTATTTTATCTCTATATGTTCTATTCATTCAAGTTGAACTCCATATGATTCTCAGAGTCTAACTACAATAGAGGTAACATTAAAAATAAAGAACTTTTTTCTAACCAATGGTAAAATATCCTGAATCCTCTTTTTCTTTAATCATCAAAAGTTAATCTATTCATTTTTGCACAATCTACTTTTTTAAAAATAACTTCTCCTTCCAGTGGTATTTTCCCTGTTTTCCAGTTTTGTGCAAAAACAATTCTTGCTGCTGTTATTACATGTATAATCAAATAGATATTTTCTTTACTGGTTTTCTCTGGAAGGATACCCAATAAGAACAGCTCTGGTTTTAAATCAATGTGTTGTTGAGTCATTTCTTCTAACCATACCTTTATTTTATTCCAATAATTTTTAGATTCTGAGCATGTCCACCACATATGATAATAAGATCTTGATAACTGGTGACGTTTCCAACATTTAGCTGATTTATCTTTAAATATTTTTGCCAGTTTTTCAGGAGGCATATGCCATCTATAAAACATTTTATATTGATTTTCTTTATAGGCAGTGGACATTGTTAATTTGTAGTTCCTCTCCCATAACTGTTGCCATTTATCTAGATCTACTGAATATCCAAAATTTTTGGCCCATGCTATCATTGTTTCCTTTATTTGTTCATCTTCTAACTCAATACCTAACAAAAAGTTATAGATCTTTAAAATTAATTTATCCTCTGTTCCCATGAGTAACCCATCCAGCTCCATAGTCAGGGTCTTAAGGTGGCTTGGAACACCATCAGGATGGGAACCTTATAGATTTAATCTAGAGAGCAAGTACTGGGATAGAGAGGAGGAGGTTCCTGCATCCCAAAATATGACAATGTCTAATTAAGATGACTTGGAGCATAACCACTTTACTAGATGGGCAGAAAATCCCTCAGATAGATGGTCCTATGCCATCTAGGGATTTATAGTTAATAATTAGTACCCTGAATTGCACCAGAAAGCACAGTGACAATGACTGAAGTTCATGAAGCAGAGCTGTCATGTGGCATGCTGAGACAAGCTCATTATGCTTGTGCCATGACATTCTGGATCAGTTGAAGCTTCCCAATAGCTTTCAAGGGCATGTCCTCATAGAGCACATTTCAGTAGTTCAGCCATGAGGTGCGAGTGACAGTCTGAACAACCAACTGGTCCTGAAAAGGGTGCAGCTGGCACTTCAAGTGGACCTCTGCAAAGATCTTCTTAGTCATGGCTGCCATCTGCTCTTACTGCTAGTATAGCAATGCTATTTAAGTAGAGAATCATGATAGAGGGTTTTCTATGTTTTGCATATCTGTGTGACCATTTTCTCTCCCTTAAACTGACATAATATTAGTTAATACTGAAATGGCAGGACTTCAGACCAGATATTCTACAGCATATTATTATTATTATTATTATTATTATTATTATTATTATTATTATTATTATTATTATTATTATTATTATTATTATTTGATTTTTATACCGCCCTTCTCCCGAAGGACTCAGGGCGGTGTACAGGCAAAAGTAAAAAACAAGCAATACAATGTACAATTTAAAATGCAAATTAAAAAACTTATTTTATAATTGGCCTAAAAAGTTTAAAATATATAATAAACTAAAACCCCATTTAAAATTATTAATAGAAAATTTAAAATCGATAAAATTTAAGCCAGCCCAGCGAATGAAAAGATGTGTCTTCAGTTCATGACGGAAGGTCCAAGGTCAGGTATTTGGCGTAAACCGGGGAAGCTCGTTCCAGAGTGTGGAGCCCTCACAGAGAAGGACCTTCCTGGGGCCGCCAGCCGACATTGCTTGGCGGACGGCACCTGAGAAGTCCCTCTCTGTGAGGCGTCACGGGTCGGTGGGAGGCATGCGGTAACAGCAGGCGGTCCCGTAAGTACCCAGGCCCTAAGCCATGGAGTGCTTTAAAGGTCGTAACCAAAACCTTAAAGTGCACTCGAAAGGCCACAGGTAGCCAGTGCAGTCTGCGCAGGAGCGGTGTTACGTGGGAGCTACGCGTAGCTCCCTCTATCACCCGCGCAGCTGCATTCTGGACTAACTGAAGTCTCCGAGTGCACCTCAAGGGGAGCCCCATGTAGAGAGCATTACAATAATCCAAGCGAGAGGTAACGAGTGCATGAGTGACTGTGCACAAGGCATCCCGATCAAGGAAGGGGCGCAACTGCCGAACCAGGCGAACCTGGTGGAAGGCCCTCCTGGAGACGGCCGTCAAATGATCTTCAAACGACAGCCGTTCATCCAGGAGGACACCTAAGTTGCGCACCCTATCCTTTGGGGCCAGTAACTCGCCTCCAACAGTCAGCTGCGGCTGCAGCTGACTGAATCGGGATGCCGGCATCCACAGCCACTCCGTCTTGGAGGGATTAAGCTTGAGCCTGTTTCTCCCCATCCAGACCCGTACGGCCGTATGAATACACATACAGTACTTATGCTAATTTCTTTAAGGAATTTCAACCCTGCCTGCAGCTTTTACTTTAGGCAACTTATATGGACATTTTTCTGCTTCTTCTTACTAACTTACTTACTTTACTTATTGTACTTCTCAATTAAAGCTTTCAAACTGCCTAGCAAGAAATGTGTGATCCTCCAAATTAACACATAAAATCCAGTTCTGCATGCAGCTGGAGGACTGCTAAAGGCATTTTCCCTGTATACAAGTGAATGCAAATTTATTTTCCTTGCTCCACATGACCAGGTGTGACAACAAAAGGATGAGACTGGCTCCCTCTGTGTTTTTCACTGCAGGCACTGAAAGGCTTTAGGGAACTGGAATATCTATACAGGAAGAAAAGGGCCACACTTTAGAAAAACATCATTAAAAGATTAACATTTCACAATACCCATTGTACAAATACGATTCGCTCAGATTTAAGGATTTTACTCAATGTCAGAACTGCAGTTGCTTGTAGGGGTTATTAACATGCTATCATTTTTTATTACACTTAAGACTTAATTACACTTAAGTGGAGACTTATATTTTGTTTAAAGGTAACTTTATTCACCCTTCATGTCCTGGGAATCATCCCTTTGGTCGCATTGGTGGATGATCTCTGGAGGGCCAGGGACAGGGGATATTCCTCTGCCCTGGTCCTATTAGACCTCTCAGCGGCGTTCGATACCATCGATCATGGTATCCTGCTGCGCCGGTTGGGGGGATTGGGAGTGGGAGGCACCGTATATCGGTGGTTCTCCTCCTATCTCTCTGACCGGTCGCAGACGGTGTTGACAGGGGGGCAGAGGTCGACCGCGAGGGGCCTCACTTGTGGGGTCCCACAGGGGTCGATTCTCTCGCCCCTGCTGTTCAACATCTACATGAAGCCGTTGGGTGAGATCATCAGTGGTTTCGGGGTGAGATACCAGCAGTACGCTGACGACACCCAGCTGTACTTTTCCACCCCAGACCACCCCAATGAAGTTGTTGAAGTGCTGTCCCGGTGTTTGGAAGCTGTACGGGTCTGGATGGGGAGAAACAGGCTCAAGCTTAATCCCTCCAAGACGGAGTGGCTGTGGATGCCGGCACCCCGATTCAGTCAGCTGCAGCCGCGGCTGGCTGTTGGAGGGAGTTACTGGCCCCAAGGGATAGGGTGCGCAACTTGGTTGTCCTCCTGGATGATCGGCTGTCGTTTGAAGACCATTTGACGGCCGTCTCCAGGAGGGCCTTCCACCAGGTTCGCCTGGTTCGGCAGTTCGCCTTCCTTGATCGGGATGCCTTATGCACAGTCACTCATGCGCTCGTTACCTCTCGCTTGGATTACTGTAATGCTCTCTACATGGGGCTCCCTTGAAGTGCGCTTGAGGCTTCAGTTAGTCAGAATGCAGCTGCGCGGGTTATAGAGGAGCTACGCGTAGCTCCCATGTAACACCGCTCCTGCGCAGACTGCACTGGCTGCCTGTGGCCTTCGGGTGCACTTTAAGGTGTTAGTTATGACCTTTAAATCGCTCCATGGCTTAGGACCTGGGTACTTACGGGACCGCCTGCTGTTACCACCGCCTCCCACCGACCCGTCGCTCCCATAGAGAGGGACTTCTCAGGGTGCCGTCCGCCAAACAATGTCGGCTGGCGGCCCCAGGAAGGGCCTTCTCTGTGGGGCTCCCACACTCTGGAGCAGCTTCCCCGGGTTTCGCCAAATACCCGACCTTCGGACATTTCGCGAACTCAAGACTCATCTTTTATCCGCAGGGCTGGCTTAAATTGGGATTTTAATGTTTAAATTTATTAATTTTAAACGGGTTTTTAGTATGGTAAATTTTAATCATTGGGCTAATTTAAAATAAGTTTTTTAAATCGTATTTTAAACTTGTATATTGTATTGTCGGTTTTATTATGCCTGTACACCGCCCTGAGTCCTTCGGGAGAAGGGCGGTATAAAAATCAAATAAAATAAATAAATAAATAAATAAATAAATAATAATTGATGGAGCAGAAAAAAACCTCACTTAAAGAATTAAGCCAAGAAAATGCAAAGAATGACATATATAGGGGTCACTTTTCAGATTAATATAAATGTAATCAATACATCTCTCTATATATATACATTGCATTTTTCTGTGTGTGTGTCTGGGGATGGGTGAGCGGGAAGGAAAAAATGCTTCTTCCTTTGCAATGATAAGGGTATAAGCTTCAAGTTTTGTTTAGATCATGCTTGTATTCTACCAACAAATCTATTAAAGGCTATCTTGTTGACTGTATTGAATGAAATGAGATAGCACTCTTTTTCATTGTGTTTGTAATTAAAGCATGCCACAGCTATCAATAGTCATTTAAGAAATATCTTCATGAAAGAAGCAACTGCATGGCAATGTTTATTATTTTACTGCTGGTTCCCACTCTGACGTTACAAGGCTATCTACACAGATATGGAAAGAAGATTGACAAGCGTTGGTAGCAGAAATGAAAGAAGGGTGCGGCTTGCAGTTGAAATGTTTTGGGTTTGGGTTAAGGAGAATCTTCTTGTTGCAGCATATTCTCTGATATCTTAGGTCGAAGGGAAGTTTTTGAGCGTCTCTATTTTTTTTAAAGTCTCAGGCAAATTGTTGCTGGGAAATCAAAGTTTAAATGTGCATGCTTATAAAATAGGAATGTGTTGGTGTCTGTGTCCATGCAAAAAGGGGCCGTAATAGCTCAGGCTGTTAGAGCCTGTTATTAGAACACAGTAGCCTGCAATTACTGCAGGTTCAAGCCCGGCCCAAGGTTGACTCAGCCTTCCATCCTTTATAAGGTAGGTAAAATGAGGACCCAGATTGTTGGGGGGGCAATAAGTTGACTTTGTAAAAATATACAAATAGAATGAGACTATTGCCTTATACACTGTAAGCCACCCTGAGTCTTCGGAGAAGGGCGGGATATAAATGTAAACAAAAAAAAATGTGTAATAGATTTAGACACTGCATTGAGGCTTCTTGGATCTCTGATACTCGGATGCCTTTGAAATCAGTGGTACTGAGAGCATCAAAAGACATTGGAGCAATACTTAATCCCAGTTCTCTACGTATAAAAACATGGAAAATTAGAAACAAGAAAATATCAGTAGATGAAAGGGCAGAATATCGAATATTCTTCTCAAGTATATTTTTTCCTCTAAATTTGTTATTCTGCTTTCCTCTCCTCTTGCTAGATTTGATTCTCATCTCAGACATTCTATATGAGAAAGAGATATGAAAACTATCATGTACTAAGTTCTGAGATCCACATTTTGGAATTCAAATGCTTTGATAGTTAAATAATAAGCTCAAAGTGAGAATGTAAACAAATCACCATTTGAAACTATTGAAAAAGAAATGCTATTAATTAGACTTCACTAGACAATTTTTTAAATTAGACATACTGTAGGTTAAATTATTTCATTCCATTTTATTTCTAATCTATAAAATTCACTATATCTGTTAAACTAATGTAAAAATGAATACTTATATTTGTGAGCAAATGTTTCCTTTTAATTTTTACATTGGGGTGGTGGGACATCCCCACTGATGACCTGGTTCTGCAGCCCTGGACAGGGAAAGTTGGGGGAGAATGCTGCCTCCCTCTGCTGGAAAGCCGGAGCCCCTTCCCAGCCTTGGAGGTAAGGGCGTTCCAGGAACTCAGTCTGGAGGGCCAGCAGGCGGGAGAGCTTTGCTCCAACTCTGGCCAGGATGAAGTGCCCTCCCAACCCGCCACCAAGCCAGCAGAGCCCCCCCCCATTATCCCTAGGTAGCACCTTCCCACTTCCCAGCCTGCCTCTTACCCCTTGGTGGCATCTCCATGCTGCTCTCTCCTCAGACCCTCCTGGGGCAGCTCGCCTCCCTGACAGTAGCTCCTCCATTTTTTCCCTGGTTGCTCCAGCATCCTGGCCAGAAGTGGCAGCATAAGAACTGCCACCTCCCCTTTGCCTCTCATGGTGGCAGGAGCAATGGGGGAGGGATCTGGCAGCCAAGCCAGCAAACATTGCCCTGCTGACCCATGCACCCAAGTAGGCCAGATGCTCCAGACCATAGACGTGCGTCAGTGCCACAGGCAGGAGGGCTGGGGCAGCGCAAGAAGCCCGCTCAGGTGGGGAGGGAATGAAATCTTGGCCCACCCATCCTGGCTGGCAGCTCTGCTCTCCTTGCTCTTCCGGGTTCCAGTGTGCCAGCCAGCTGGTTTTCATATGCACAGGAATGCCAGAAACCGAAAGAGCAGCCACCTGGTGTACACGCGGGCACTGGGAAGATGATCTTCTGGTTTCTGGCACGCGCATACGCACTGGCCAGCTGGTCTTCATGTGTGCATGCATGCCAGAAACCAGAAGACCAAGTGGCCAGTGCACATGTGTGTGCCAGAAACTGAAAGATCATCCTCCTGGTGTGTTCATGCGCACCAGGTGGCTGCTCTTTTGGTTTCTGGTGTTCCCACGCACATGAAGACCAGCCAGAAGAGCAACGGGTGATGGCTAACATGCCCTGAGTAATGGCTCTGTGTGCCACCTCTGTCCCGTGTGCCATAGGTTCGCCATCATGGATCTAGATTTTTAAAAATATTCGTTGCCTAAAAAGACAATAACTACAAGGAAGGTTCAGTGTTATTTATAGTCTTTTGTTGCTCAGCTCAATATCCAAGTGGAATACAAGTTTCTAAGATTATTTCAAAAAAATACACTAAAACGAAAAAATAAAAAATAAAATATCTCAAATATGAGATGATTGTGGGTTTATTAAAAGGCATGACAGTCAAAATCGTACAATGTCTTTTATTTCATTTGGCATCTATTATGTGCACACTGGATACAGAGGCAAAGAATGGCACTGGATAATATGAACTGACCTCAGAAGGAACAGTTGGAGGAGTGCACCAAGCCCCAATGAGTACATGGAAAATGATCGTATTTTTTCTTTGGTTGGGGCTTTTGCTGAAAGTAAGTCTCTCCAGAGTAGTAGCTGGTAAAAAGTAGTTTTGTCTTGTGGTTAAGGCACAAGGCTAGAAAGTAGGAGAGTGTGAATTCAACTCCTCTCTTGGCCATAAAAGTCAGCTGGGTGACTTTGGCCAGTCATTCTCTCCTAGCCCAATTCAACTCACAGAGTAGTTGTTGTGGGGAAAAGAAGAGGAATAAGGTGTTGGACATTTTCAGCACTTTTAGTTATTTGTAAAAATAAAAAACATGCACACACGCACACGCATTTTTATTTTTTTTGCATTTATATCCCGCCCTTCTCCGAAGACCTAGGGCGGCTTACACTATGTCAAGCAATAGTCTTCATCCATTTGTATATTATATACAAAGTCAACTTATTGCCCCAACAATCTGGGTCCTCATTTTATCTACCTTATAAAGGATGGAAGGCTGAGTCAACCTTGGTCCTGGTGGGACTTGAACCTGCAGTAATTGCAAGCAGCTGCTAATAACAGACGGTCTTAGCAGTCTGAGCCACACAGAGGCCCTTTTGCTTTTTCTTGTAGGGTACACTGAATTATTTGAATTAAAAGAAGCAGTGAAGCCCAATCTTTGAAAGAACAATTATTTGTCTTGACCAAGGTCATTCTAGAAAAGTTCTGTGCAACTTCCAACTGGATTGCAGGAGCCAATCCAAAGTCATGGTGTACTGTCCTCTCTGCAGCCAATCAGTTGCAGATTTTTGTGTGATTTTTTACAAAAGAGTTAAAGTAAGTGGCATGAAAAACGCAACAAAAGTACTGCCTATGGGAGATCATGGGCAAATTCTCTTGGCCATAAAATTCCATAAATATGGCAGGGATCTTTCCTGTTTAGAATCTGGCTGAAGCATCCTTTCCTCAGTGCTTTCCAATAAAGGTTTTTCAAACCTTTAAACCATTAAGGTGGCTAAGGAACCATTATGGCTGAAAGTCCTTTATTAATTCTCTATATGAATTATTTTGTGGATACAGGTTGCATTTACTTTTATATGTTCAGGCAACCAAAGTACTTAAGCTTCAATTCTAGTTCAAGATTTTTATTGCCTGAAATACTTTATCATCTAAAGCTTTCAAATTGAGTTGTATATTTAAAAAATAATGCATTTTTGCTCTTATCACATTAAACCTGCCGACTACTGTCAGCTTGCTTTTAAAAAACCAAAAGAACTACTGACTGTAAATTATTACTTCCATATGATGAGACTGTCAGTAACCCTTAGCTGCAGATGGATGTAACAGGATCTCTATGTTCTCACCACAATACAAGCAGCAAGATCAGAATTTCTTTTTCCAAAGGATGGCAAACTGACCTGCAGTAACTTGACACAGTCACTAGGTGTCATTGTATACTTATTCTCATCATTTTCTCTTACAATTCAGTTTAAAAAAAATATTTCTTCAGATTTGACACTGGCTAACTATGGGAGGAAAAGTTCTTTAGCAAAAAATGCTCATGCACAGATTGATGATAGCACAGATTATGGATATGAACAATCTGTGAAGAGACTTCAGTTTAGTCAATCTGATCTAAGAAAGTTTCTTGCTTATGGTATAGATGGTAAATTGGGACAGTACAGTAGTAATTTCTAATCCTGTATTTTTTCCCATTTGTAGATATGTGGAAATTAGTAATTAAAATGTCATAACTTTCAAATAATCTAGAGAGACTGAGCCCTGCATTATGTAGTCATCCTTTGAGTTTTCATCACTTAAAAAAACCATTATAGGTTCAAAATTGTAAAGACTGCATTAGACAAATCATTGTTATCCTCATGGTCCTTTATGAAGTGTTGTAATTAATATTCAAGTGTTACCACAAGTGCACTATGCACACTAAGAAAACCATTTGGGAGAATTGTTTTGGAACTTGCATGAGTGCAGCAGGTCTCTGCTCTTCATTAAAGCAGAATGGTTTGTTGGACTTCCACAAAACTTTGAAAAAAATGGTGCTGCCACTATAAAACGCTTTTAATGATTTGATTCATTATAGTGGCAGCATTGTTTTGCAGGCTTATGTGAGATACAAAACACTTCATCTGAAACGTTTTCACTGTACACAGCTCTAGTGATTAGTCATTATTTTTATTATCAAAATAATACTTAATGCCATCTGTATGCTAGGTGGCTATAAAAATGTCACTGTACTACCTCCTAAGCTTACTTACCTCTAAAGGGGAGTCAAGTGGAATTAGGAAAAAATATAAGGTGTTATTTCATCTGGTTTACTTGATCATTTAGAAGGGGAGAACTGAAGCTAAAGACCTCTCATTTATAAAACCAACTAATAGGATAGAGTTGAAATGGAGCTGAATGCTTTTCAGTTTCTAGTACTTGAAATGCAAGAGTGAAAGCTACACTACTGTTTCTATCTTAACACTGTTAATAAAATTTTGCATTCCAATTGAAAGAGCATTATGATTATGGGATGTTTTCAATGTCTACTCTAACTTTATATCACCTTAAAAGACAATTCAAACTAAGTGGAAACCAAATGTAAAATTATTATTAATACCACTCAAAAGCCAAGGTTGAAAAGAAAACCTTTGAGTTTGTAAATATAGCTTCTGATTGTCTGCATCTCATAGCTTGGAAAATGATGTTAAATATGTTCATAGGATTATGAATGTTTTGTTTACAATGTATTGGCGGTTATCCACAGATGACTTGCTAAATCCATTAAGCACATGATTTAGAAACTGAAACCTGCTTTAGCCGTGACTTCTGATTTTAGTGCTGCTTCTTGTGGTTGCGACCGATAGTGTAGAAAGAGGTTTGAGCCTATCTGTTCTGGCTGGGAGAGAAAGTAAACAAGTAATGCCAATGGACAAATACGTGTGCTGACAGCATTCACTGAGGAGTTTAGAGCAGTGGCAAAAGGTAAGGTAATCATTCCAATATGTATATGCTATACATAATGCTTGAAAAAAGCATCCAGAAAGACCTTCTTTCATGATGAAAATATGCACTACCTTGAATAACGGGGAATTTTTCAATGATGTATATGGGAAATGACATATGAGTACATTTTGATGGTTACCACTTGGTAGATCATAGACAGATTCTCAAAAGAACAGTTTAAACTTTTGAAACCAAATTTCCCTAGCTTTCTATTTGAGAGAATGCTTGTTTGATAAGATGGAACATATCATCCTAATGCAAAACAATCCTGGCAAACAAAGATGTTTTTTCAGGAATCTCACCAAGACAGTTCCTGAATTGCTTTATTTTCCTGAATATCAAACAAAGAAGTAAAAGATCTTGCTTACCACTCCCTTTTTCCTCTTTCATACAAAGTTACAGAAATTAGATTTGTTCTTTTAGTCATCCCACCCCCTAGATTTTAAAGTCACAAATGACCATACTTAGTTTTCAAGCAGATGCATTAAAAACCTATATTGGTAACTTGTTTTTAATTTCAAGATTGTGTGCAGAGGAGCATTCGTGGACAGTTTGGCACAACTTTCCATCCATATGTGTCCCCTTTCCTATTCTATATTGTTTGCATGTGATTACAGTGTCAACATTTGAAATACACATTATAAAACCAGTTCAGCTTTCCCAACAATGACATTTCTGGAGACCAACTCCTATTGACTTTAGGGAACATGGTCAATAATGATAACATCTATGGATTAAAACATTTGGAGGGTAGCAGATTGGGGAAAGTTAATTTATTTTTGTTTTTGAGTCGGGTCAATTTTCTACTACCCCATGTATACATGTTTATGTGATGGTGATATATCACATAAAAATAATTTGGATCATTTTTTAAAAAAATATATTGATGTTTTTAATTTCATTTTAGTTTGAAGGAATTATAACATTCTAAAGCCAACAATAGCTACCTGCCACATATTACATGTACACACATACATATAGGCATTGAGGATATTTGAAGCAAAGTTTCAAAGCATGAAGCATGGATATTGAACAAAGCATGTATTACAATCTCTCTCTAGTTAGGCAATGATAAAGCAGAATTCCTTGCTCCAAAAGCTATTGCAAAAACAAAAACAAAACAAAAACCACACTTGCTTTTGCAGTCATCAGCCTTAGCTTCTCTCTCCCTCTCTCCCTCCCTCTCTCACATACAGGGCTTTTGATGAAAATAAGATCTTTTGAGCAAGCTTATATACCACCATGGTTCAAAGCATATTTCTAGAAGTAATCTAGAATATGAAATAATCATATTTCAGCAATCAAACTGAAAACCAATGAAGCTTTATATGAAATCATATTTATTGTTGTGTTTGGGTTCAGTAATTGGAATCTAAAGTTAGTCATGTTTAGGAGCAGGGACAACATTAACAATGGGACAACACGCAAAAACAGTCTGTGCTGCTTTATTTTGCTTATACAAAAGAAAATGTGTTGAGAGAAAGTAAACTCCATTTCTGACATACACGGAGAAGTTTTAGAGATCTCCAAGTATGTAAACCTCTTGTCTCATCGTCTATATAAAAATAATAATCAAAATGCCAAAAAGGGTTTTGTTATGTGAATCAGAGCAATAAATGGTTTGAAAATCATGATGTATACATTTCATAGTTGATTTTTTTGTTTTTCAAAGATCAACTGTTTTTCAGACATTTCAGCATAATGTACCCAAGTAACTTTCCTATTGCCAAGAAATCAGCAAATAACCCTTTACTATTCTGTGAAGGGTATGGGAGTGCAATTCTATGAAAATTTTCAAAATATACTGCAGCATCTGGTAGAGGCTGAAGTTGACCAATGGGAAAGATGTAAATGATTAGGCAATAATGAGGTATTCAAGTTGTATTATTATTCTAAAACACTACCATAGGCAATAGGTGAAAATATTTTAGAGACAATCTTTTTTTGTGAAGACCAAAGGCAGTATCTGAGGCTTTGGGAAAATAATATAAAAATGGAAAAGACCAAGACATTAACAAGGAATTTTAAAGTAGTACTAAAATGTAAAAGTCAAACTAACAGTACCTGAGAAGGATTGCACTGACTTAAATCGTTGCAGGTCATAAAGTAGCCTGGCATACGGACTCTTCCCTGTAATGCAACAAAACTGGAATTGCACAGTAGCAAAGTAATTTGTCTTTGTCCGATATGTAGAAAGTGTAAAAAAAGGGAACATTATATCAAGCAGAGTCTTCATTTTTTCTGAAGCAGCACTTATTTGGGGCTACAATTTTCAGTCTTTGCAAAGCTGGTTTTGGTTAAACCCAGCAGTTCTAATAATAGACAATTGTTCAAGCTCATTGCACTTTGCAACCTCAACTGTGCAATAAACAGAGAACCCCACCGAGTTTACTGAAGCTTGCTCCTAGAACACTGCCTGGGAATAGAGTCTGTATTGTAAACACAGATGCTCTCATGTATGCATACCCGTGCGTATGCTTAGAAATCTGTATCTGGACATAATAAACTTATTGGACATGGAGGGTTTTACTATGACATCTCATAGAACTAAACAGGAGCTGCTAGACTCTAATGTAAAGTAATATTGCTACGTTACCATTATGACTTGAATATACGTTAAATTAACTATCTGTAGATACTTTCCTTGAAGATACTGTATCAAGTTTGCCTAATGATAGTAGTATTACCCCTTAAATATATTTTAAATAAAAAACTGTTGATACTGAATGCAAATTTATGATGTTATAACATGATGATCAATACCTTATCACATAAAAGGAATCAAAATAGAAGCTGAGCCACAGTACAAAAACAGTTGGCTGTTAACTATATTAGCTGGAATTTCTCTGGCTTGCAGTCCCAATATGTCCGTCTAAAGGGCTCCAGCTTGGAAAGGTGTTCTAAAATGTTGATGGGGCTCTTAAGAAAAGAAGTATATGACAAGGCATCTTTGAAATTCAGTAATGAAAATGGCCACATAATGTCATAAAATCAAAAAATGAATGAGTACTGAAGAAATGATGACTGGATTAAAAAATGAGTGACCACATTGGAAGAAGTGCATTGAAATGCTCTGGTTCATAGACAGAAAATGAATAATCATTTAATCACAACTATATGAAGGAAGAATGTATGGATCTAATCAAAAGAGGAGGCCAATAAAGTTGTGACTGAATGAAATTGGGATCTATAAAAATAAAGAAGCTTAAAGAACAAACGAAAAATTATGAGATTATGTGTGATGCCTAGGGAAACTCCCATGTTAATACTAATGATAATTTGTTATATCTAAATATTAAACATATATAAATTTAAGAGCAAAAGGGCAAAGGCAAAAAAAAAGGGGGTGGGGGGTGGGAGAAACCTATCCATAAAAAAATAGGAACTTGTGGTTGTAGCAACTATTTTATATACCTGTAGAAAATGCAGCTTGAATTGCTAATAATATAACAGAAAATTGCTAAGAGGGCAATAAAGTATGCACACAGGAGACTAACCCAATGTTCCCTGTCTATGAAAAGAACTGCGGTCAGGTAGGTGGGAGTTACACAAACTGTGGAGACATACATCCCCTGGTATCCTTCATCTGTGCAATCTCTACCCTGATCTGTCTTTCACTTAGTGTTCACATATTGGGCATGGACCCAGGATTTCCTAGGGCAAAATAACAATAGCGATAGCAAGAGTACTTAGACTTATACACTCTATATGCTTTACAGCACTTTCTGAGCAGTTTACAATGTCAGCATATTGCTCCCAACAATCTGGATCTTCATTTTACTTGATCTCAGAAGGATGAAAGGCTGAGTCAACCTTGAGCCGGTCAGGATTGAACATCCAACATAGATATGGTATAAGTGCAGAATTATATAGGAGTATAGGCAGTTCTTGATTTGCAACCACAATTGAGCCTAAAATTTCTGTTCCTAAGTGAGACAGTTGTTAAGCAAATTTTGCCCCATTTGATAATCTTTCTTTTCAGAGTTGTTAAGTGAATCATGGCAGTTGTCAAATTAGTTGTCAAATTCACTGTTAAGTGAATCTGGATTTCTTGTTGACTTTGTTTATCAGAAGGTTGCAAAAAGTGTCTGAATTTTGATCCCATGATGATGAAGATGCTGCAATGGTTGTGAGTGTGAAAAATGATCATAAGTCACTTTTTCTCAGTGCTGTTGTAACTTCAGTCACTAAATGAACTGTTGTAAGTCAAAGATTACCTGTATAATATATTACACTGATGTAAAAAAATATTTAAATATCTTTTTCTCTTAAATATGGTCTTAAAATATTTTTTGCTCATTATTACTTATTGTGTTTTATATAAAGATTCTTACTCTCAAAGAGAACTGAATGATGGATACGTATGTATGCTTGAGAATTATGGCATGACAAGTAGTTCTGATAGGTATTGAATCCCTTGATTTCACAAAGACTATAATCCAAAGAAAGATAAGCAGGCTCACATTTTATAAAATTCAGCATCATCAAATAAATTATTTTAGTTTCTCCAAGGTAGCTGCATAACTGGAAAAGTTTTCTGAAGTTGGTACTTTACAGCTCAACGGTGATAATCTGTATCAAAACAAAACTCTATATACTAGTAAAATTTTCAATCAACTGCACAGTGCTCATACGTGCATAAAAATGTTATGATCTTATTATTGAAGTATGATATGCTATAAATTCAGAGATCTTGTTAATGTAAATATATATATATATATATCTCAGAATTGAACTGTGGAATCATTGATTCCCTCCGAGCTTGATTGTTTGCTAGCAAATGTTTCATTAGTTGCTAGGGTTAGAGTTAGGGTTAAGGTTATTGAGTGTGAGATTTGCTCCTTGTTTACATAGAATAGCTTGCCCTGCCAGTGTTGATGGGAATGTAGTTTTCTCCTTGGTAGTTACTTGATTAGGAACTACTTAATATTGTCTTCTGCTTGGTTGTCTGGTATTAATCCCTGTTTATCTGGGTGTTGGTTTCTGGAGAAGATGTTCTGGTTTTTTCTTCTTAACTGTTTTATTATCTCTTTTGAATGGTGTGTAAATATGGTTTATTTCTATATGCCTATTGATGATTGATTTGTCTGAATGCCAAGCATTCGTGAGAGTTAAATATATATATTCTGGGAATCAGGGGTGGGTTCTATTTACTGTTACTACCGGTTCACAACGGGAGCACGCGCACATGTGCAGATTGTACCTTATGACATCCGGGCAGGTAGACAAAGCCTCCTGCCATTTTTACTACTGGTTCTCAAGAACAGGACAGAACCGGGAGCAACTGTTAAATTATGGTCCATCTCCTTGGTACTGGCTGCAAGGAATCTGAACATTTCGTCGACGGAAATACTGAGTCGTATACTGCAAGCAGCCTTTTAAGGGTGTATACTTACTGTGCATTATCCAAGTGAGGTACAATCCACAGCTGATGATGGAATTACTGGCAAGATGCTTCATAGCACAACCTTGCACATCTTCTCAGGCCAGTCCCAATAAATACTGTACAGTGATGTATTGGGAAACATATGTGTTAGTAGAGAGATCAGCCTGTTCAACGATTGAAGAAAAACATGCAAGTACTGAAATTAATAGCGTCCAAGGCACGCATGAAGGAAATCAGTGCAATTACAACCTGAATTCATGTTATTAATCTGAAGTGCTTAGAACCTCTTTCTTCGACCTAAAAGTTTTCCAGGGTGATTTGCCAAGAAAGGAAACAACTCCTTATCCTTAAAATATTATGTTAAAATATATGAAAATAACTAAAATGAAATTGGAGAGGGGGGGGAGGGGAAAGAACGAGAGGATGGCGATAGATGCGATGCACCGTATGCCCGATTAGTGGGCGACGCGTGTGCAATGCTCAAACACGACTAACAAATTATGGTCCGGGGGTGGGGTATTCAACAGCAGCGGAGGCGCGGCGCCCATTCAACTGCTTGCTCGGGCGCCTCGCCGCCCTTCCGCTTCGGTAATAACTGGGCTTTGACTTCCACGTCTGGAAGCGGGTCGAATGGAGCAGGGGTCTCCAACCTTGGCAACTTTAAGCCTGGCGGACTTCAACTCCCAGAAACCCCCAGCCAGCTTTGCTGGCTGGGGATTCTGGGAGTTGAAGTCCGCCAGGCTTAAAGTTGCCAAGGTTGGAGACCCCTGGAATAGATAAAGGAAAAGGCTTGGTGTAAATACCGGGAGGGAGGTTCAGAGAAGTTGCGTGTCTGCAGCTCGATCCCTTCCAGCGAGGGCGGAGGAACGGAGGGAGGCGTGCCGCCTTAGGTGGAGGTGCGAGCGAACCGTTTGAGAAGTTGGCGGGTGGGCGTGTCCACCACGCAGGACTTCTCCCCGAGGGAGGCCGAGCGAGGAGACGGCTGCTTTCGGGGAAAAAACAAAAACCCCAAACCGGAGCCTCAGCCGCCCGGCTGAAAAGCTCCTCTCTGCCGGAGGAGCGACTGCGAGACAGAGGCGGGGAAGAGCACCGTGGGGGGGGGGGCTGTTCCCCACGTGGCGCTGACGCTGAGCCACTGAACCGCCGAGCCGATCGGGGGCTATAAAGTGAACTGGGAGCCCAGAAGGGCTGAGCTTCAGTCAGAGAGCGAGGGCTGCCTTCCTGGAGGAGGAGGAGGAGGAGACGACGACGACTTTGCACCCCGTTTCCAACCCTGAGCCCTTAAAACCTTCTCCGTTTGCGGTCGTTGGTATCCGTAGAGGAGCGGCGCCCTTTTGAGAGTGTGAGGCGGGGACCCTCCGCTGCCTCCTGGCGTTTCTTCGCGCGGTTTATTGGCGAGAACGGCGCCCTTCGTCGCCTCCATGCGGGGGCAGCTCCGCCAGGAGAAGCCAGGCTCCCTCTCCGCCGCCTGCCTCCGGCGGAGGTCCCGTCCTCGCCTTTTCTCTCGCGGGGTGAAGGTAAGAAGCAACTTTTGACTCCCGCTCCGCCTGCCTCGAATGGACTCTTGAGGAGCCCCCCCCCCGCACCCTCCCGTCTCGGCTGGACTTTGTAGGGAAAATCAGGGACAGTGGGGGAAGGTAGGAAGGAGAGACCCGGTCGCCGATGACTGAAACGGAGGCGGAGGGCAGTTATGGAAGCTGAGCCAAGCCGCTTCTCTTGCTCCTGATTGGAATCGGTGGCTTTTCGGTGCCTGCAGAAAGGACCAACCCCCTTGGAGACAGGTGCGGGATCCTCCTCCTCCTCCTCGCAGGGTGTGCCTGTCTTAAGTGACGTCCATGAAGCTGGGTTAATGTTGAAGCTGAAGAGCCCGTACCCAGAGCAAGGGGGATTCGCTTCCCTGGCCCACCTACCCTCTTTCCAGCTGGAGCACAGCTACCCACAGCACATGGATGGCAATGGGAGCTTGAATGGAAGTGAGGGCGGGCAGAAAGAGGGCCTTCCTTACCCCTTGCCCACTACCTTAGCCCTCATCTTCCTGGCCACGCTGCTCATGATCGTCACCATCTTTGGCAACGTATTAGTCATCATTGCTGTCTTCACCAGCCGGATGCTGAAGGCCCCTCAGAACCTCTTTTTGGTTTCCTTGGCCTCAGCAGACATCCTGGTGGCCACCTTGGTCATTCCCTTTTCTCTTGCCAATGAGGTGATGGCCCAGTGGTATTTTGGCAAGGTGTGGTGCGAGATCTACCTGGCTTTGGATGTACTCTTCTGCACCTCTTCCATTGTGCATCTCTGTGCCATCAGCTTGGATCGCTACTGGTCCATTACACAGGCCATTGAGTACAACCTCAAGCGCACACCACGCCGTATCAAAAGTATCATCTTCCTGGTTTGGGTCATCTCCGCGGTCATCTCTTTCCCACCACTTATCTCCATTATGAAACAGGGTGAGCCTGAGAGTCAGCTCCACGAACAAACAGAATTGAAACCTGAGAACAAATTGCTCAGCTGCAGTATCAACAAGGAGACCTGGTACATCATCTGTTCCAGCATAGGCTCCTTCTTTGCTCCTTGCCTTATCATGATCCTGGTCTATATCCGTATCTACCAGATTGCAAAAAGGAGGTCTCGAGTTCCTCTCAACAAGCAAGGGGAGACTGTAGAGAGCAGACAGAATGGGTTAGATAACAAAGACGATACGCCTGCGATAACCAAGCTCAATGGAGGGAAGACAGCATTGGCAGGAGGAAACCAGGAATCAGAAGCCAATGGTATAGACCTGGAGGACACATCATCTTCAGAGCACAATGGCACTCCTCAGCCTAGGAAAGCAGAAAGGCTTCCCAGAAGTAAGGGCAAAACCAAACTCTGCCAGATTAAGCCTGGGGACCATTTGCCTAATCAAGTAGAAGAGGATAGGAATGCCAAAGCTTCACGATGGAGGGGGAGACAGAACCGAGAAAAGCGCTTCACCTTCGTACTTGCAGTAGTGATTGGAGTTTTCGTTGTCTGCTGGTTTCCTTTCTTCTTCACTTACACATTGACTGCTGTTTGTAGGAGATGCAATGTTCCCGATACCCTCTTCAAATTCTTCTTCTGGTTTGGTTATTGCAATAGTTCCCTGAATCCTGTCATCTATACTATCTTCAACCATGACTTTAGGAGGTCCTTTAAAAAAATTCTCTGCAGAATAAACCGGAAAAGAATTGGGTGAAGCGGGGATCTGCAAGGCAAGTCTTAGGTTCAGCTCTGGTGGGATATTGGAAGTGGGTGGCACCTTGTCTAATTACTGAACATTGACTGAAGGCTTCAGGTGAGATAAAACAATTAAAATATTAGTGTGCAACCAGAACCCAAGAAGATATGTGCCCAGGGATGGATCAAAATTCTTATTTTAGTGTGTTCTTTCTATGTATTTCAGCACATTGAACAAATGAGGCTGGGAAAGGAAAATGTAAGTCATATCTTTCAGAAGCACTTTCTTTCTATTTTCCATCTAAGGTCCCTGATGTTGTTATGATATTGCATCTTTGAGATCTGTGCATCTTTAACTTTTGTAGGAAAATTAGCTTTAAACTGTTTTAAATATTTCTTGACACACATTCTATATGAAAAGCAAAAGAAAGATACACATTTGAGTGGACCCCTGCTGCCATCTCATCGATTTCAAATATTATAGTATTAAATGCCAAAATTTCCAATATGGTTCTGGATGTTGGGATTTAACAACTGGTAATATAAGCTTTGACACAATGGCCAGTGTTTGATTGTATTCACTATCTGTATTTGTTTTTTCAAAAAATCATGTTTGTCTTGTCTTTTTAAAATGCAGTATTGTTAAAAGGCTGTATCTCTTATTCTGTACCAATTGAGAGAATCAAATATGAAGGATTTCACACTTGGAAAAGGAACTGTCAAAAAAGCTGAGCTTTCTAAGACCTCAGAGGTTTAAGAGGAAGTATTCTTTCTTTGTGATCCTTTCATTGAGATATGTTCAATGCAACTTACTTCCTTCTGTAGTTGTAAATAGATACCATAGATGAAATTCTCTGTTTACTTTACAATGCTATTTGATTCACACTGATTTTTTTTTACATTTTCATTTGTGCTAGCTCTCCTGTACAAAAACATATTTTCATGTACAAATTCATTTCCCGCTTTTTACCTAATATGGAACCATACAAATCTTTTCTTCCCACTGCAAAATTGGATTATAGAACTCATTTGATTAGTCACATAGTGAATGGTATTCATGAGTATAAAGGAGAAAGAAAATGAACAGAATAATTGTAACATGTAAAAAATCATGTTGGCATAGGATAAAATATCTTTGTTAACTATCTTCCTTGCTTGTTTCCCCATAAATACCTATTGCAAGTTAACTTTCTCAGCTCATCAAATAAATATACTGAATATTATTAAAAGGGAAGCGGAAAACATCAGAATTGTATTTTCAATATTATGACAACATATTCAGTTAAATTTACAATCTGATTAAGTACTTTTTATCTGTTGATGCTGGAAAAACTCTTCCTTTTAAAGCTGTAAAATCGATACATTCTTGCTTTATGTGCAAATTTTTATATGGATGACAGGGCCTTGTTTTAAAAATGCCACCCTACTCTATGGAACACTATGGATATCCAGTCTTCAGACTTGTATGCCTTCATTTTGTAAGGATACATATCCAATATCTTAAATAAAAAAAATGAATCGGATACTCCTAGTCAGTCTAAAACTAGGATGCTAATAGAGAAGGGAAAAGAAAATAAGTTATTGGCAACAAATATATTACTTGTCTAAAAGCTCATTTTTTAAAAAAGGTTAAAGAATTAACTACAAATGTTTGCATAAAGTGTTTTTAACCCAGACTTTAAAATTTCTTTTTGTAAAGACTCATTTTCCAGTGCAAGGAAATTCATACTATTTATATGGAGCTATTTCTAAAATATGTATTAGTATCCAAGGGCTGAAACAATGGGGGTGTGATGGGGACATGGGAATGAATACACCAGCATACACAGTCAAAAATAATGCTGCCATTGTAAGTCTATTGCAAAGGTATTGCAATTTAGCAGGATTGAGGCCAGGCCTTATATATGAATTAGGCTGCTGGGTCAATATACAGTTTTTCCTTGTATTCAGTTTAAAATGAGAGAGTCACTTTCTCCCTGTTGCAGTAAAACAAGATAATAAAAGTGCAAAGCCTGTGTGACTTCTTCTATTTGTTGTAATTGACATTGGAAATGCTGGAATTTTAATACTTCTTACCAGAAAGATCAAGACACATAGATAAGGACAATTTTTTCTTTTTGATGGAGGCAATCTGTCTGCATTGTGTTGTATCTTGTATGTCCCCAATTTCATGTTTTCCTGCTATATTTGGGCTGAAATTTGCAGAGTTGTTGATGAAGGCTGGGAATTCCAGAGATAAGCCAACACATTTGGAGACTCCAATTTGGGGAAGGTTGATGTATTTCTAATGTTTTGAAGAGCTGAATAAGAGATTTCAGTTAGAGACATCGCAAACTGTTTAGCTGGCTTTTCCAGCCTTACAGATTGGTCCTATGGTTTGTTAACATCCGCTTATGGTTTGTAACAACTGGTTTGTATTCAACTGCTAAATTATTTTACACAGTAATCAGGTAGCAGAGATACAAATTTAGATAGGATATTGAGAACCATGTTTTCAATATGTTTCCAAATAGTACCTTTGCAATGGTCTATCCATAATAGGAAGGGAAATATTTTGAAATGGCTTCCTTATGATATAAAAAGAATAACTTAAAACTCAAGCCAGAGGGAAAGGCCAGAATCAATGGCTTAAAACTACAAGGAACTAGGTTCAGATTAGATGTCAGGTGAACATCTTCACTATATGAACTTTAGGTGACTGGAGTAAAATCAGTGGTGGGATTCAGCCAGTTCGCACCACTTCGTGAGAACCGGTTTCTAACTTTCTGAGCAGTTCGATAAACTGGTTGTTGGAAGAAATCATTAGGGCAGAGAACCGGTTGTTAAATTATTTGAATCCCACCACTGAGTAAGATGCACGGAAAGTGATAGAATGTGCTAGATAAACAGGATGGCCTTGAAGGACAAAAGGAAGATCTTCAGATAAATGAAACCTGAGCCCAGGCCAAGAAAGTACTTTGAGAAAGTGTCTCAGACAGTGCTCCCCTCTTGTTAATTTTCAATAAGATGAAAAAGGAAGGTAGCACATTCAGACTTACAAGATAAGCTACTTTATTGGAACAAGATCTGGTGTCTGTTTCTTAGTCTAGTCTATCTGATAGGGTTGCCATAATTTCTTCTTTGCCAAAAGTCTTCAAACAGAAACTAGATAGTGTTCTCTCAGAGATGTTCTAGAGTAGGGCTATCAAACTCGGGGCCCATGAGCCAGATGAGTCAGTCGTTGGCCATGCCCACACCCAGTTTAGCGAAGGGGGAAAAGTCTTGATATGTCATGTGATGCCATCATGACAACATGAGTTTGATACCCCTGTTCTAGAGGATCATATATGCAGCAGAGTGTTGAATTAGATGTGATGCTTTGATGACTCTTTGAACTGTTACAATTTTGTGATAATAAGTAAATACAGAGGAAATGAAATATACTCTAGCTGGCTGTGTTAATGAAATTCCTTGATCACACACTGAGCTCTTAGGTAGAAAAATGGCTTCTGTACTGCCAGCACTGGGGTGACCCTTTCACTCAATTAGATGAATGGGATTGGCTATCTCCAGAAACTCATCAGAAAGAAAACCAGAGAGCCTTCTTATCATCTGAAAAATGACTTAAGGTGGAATAAACTGTAAATTTTAGCCATTTGGTCTGAAATAGCACAAGGGAAAAGTTAATTGGCCTTGTAAAAGATCTTGGCTTGAGAATGTGGGTTGCATATTTTTAGGGTTCTGGTATTAAATGTACTGTATGAAACAAGTAAACAAATGCCTTACACTGGAAAAATAAAGTGGTTTCTGGAATATCTTTCTAAATCAAAGTTGTAACTGCTACAACAATCCCTGAATACCATGCCATTTGACCTTTTTAAGAAAATGTAACATGTAAACAGGAATAGCCATAATGGATTTATAAATAAATGAATAAAATTGACACCTCTAAAGCATGGTAGATCTTTGTCATCTCTGTGTTTGGTTTCAAGACTTAATCAGCAAATGGGAACTGACCTTTTCAAGCATATATTGCCATGGTCCCTTGTATTTAATCATTGTTACACCACATGTTAAACAGAACAATAGCCTGCTTTATTATGCTCTGAGAAGCTTTTGCAAATCCATTCATGTACCTCTTTTAAGGCCAAGAATTAGGTCAAAATCATGTTTAAGGTTTTTGATATTTTTCCCTTTCCAGTTCCCTCCCTCTTTATCATCTCATGAAATACTGTTCTAATCGGGAGGGTACAAACTGCTGAAGGACTGCTGACTAATTAGGTCAAGTGCAAACAGAAATTATTGGAGTAAAGCAATGCTTGTGTCCAGCTAAATGCCTGATAGTGTTTAGAAAAGGTAGAACTGCAGAACAGATTGGTTATTTCAGTTAGACACCCCCAACTCCATTTGGATCATAAGATTTAGCCCAGAAACATTTTATTTGCATGAAAAATGGATAACAAAACTATGGGCAGTAATTTTTACAATCTGTACTATGTGCTTTTTGTTCCTTGTAGTCCCTAGATGCCACTGTGTTACTGGTACTAAACTAATACTTGATTTCTTAATAAGACTTTAGATTTAATTAACTGCAAGGAAATGATAGTTCTGTGAAGGGAGCTAGGGAACATATATCCTTAAATCATAATTCCCAATTTACTAATTTATTTAAAACATTTTTACTCTGCTATTCAGCTGAGAAAGATTTCCAGAACAGCTTATAAAGGTCATTAAGAGAAAAAAAAACCCCTGGTTTCAGGCTTGCAGTCTAAAAGTCATCATGCAAAAATAAAATACCTTGAGTAAAAAAAGAAGGAAAAACTATCTACTTATAAAGCAGTTTTATAATTTACAAAAGACATAAAATGATCAACTGGAATAAAAAGTGTTCAGTGAAAAGAGGAACAAAAATTTGTAAAAGGAACTTCTGAATTTATTTCTCTTCTGTTTACAATTTTTTCTCTGTTCTCAAGTATCTGACCTGAGGTTTGTTGTCTACTCAAGCAAGACACCAGAGTCCTTTAATCTGCAAATATTTATTACAGGTTTGCAAAGCCAGATCAAGCTCACATGGGCATGTTGAGTATCATGCCATGGGCAAGGTCGAAACAAAGAAAACAGGATATTGTTATAATCAAGGGACAAGGAACTACAGGATTATAAAAAAGGATTGCCTAGAAATTAATTATCAAATTTATTAAAATACTACCATGGACTCATTATGCTGCCCCTATTAAATATCACATTCCAACTTCCCTAACTCTGAAGTCTAACTAATGTCCTCTTGAACCCTAACTTCAAGGCTCACCTACTCTATTATACAGCAGAAGCCATTCTTAAAAGCTAAGTTAATGGTGGCTGTGCTTAATACTCTGTCTATACTCAGGAGCCTTGTGCTAAAGCATCTATAATGCTCAAATTGCTTAAACGGCTTTTTCAGTTGAGCTGATGGAGTCTCTTCTCTCACTGAGCGTTCTCCAAAGA
Organism: Ahaetulla prasina; assembly: GCF_028640845.1. Classification (NCBI taxonomy): domain Eukaryota; kingdom Metazoa; phylum Chordata; class Lepidosauria; order Squamata; family Colubridae; genus Ahaetulla; species Ahaetulla prasina. The sequence continues at coordinate 54,181,493 of NC_080544.1, read as the reverse complement.
GTTGGGTCTGGTAAATCAGTGTAAAACCACATACACAGTTGTGGTATAATTATCGTAAAACTCTGCCAGTGAATCTAGCAAGGGGATTCAGAAGATATTTCTGCCATTCAGAAAATAAAACCTACTTGCCAAATTACTGTACCCAGGAAGAAAGTCAGCAGCTGCAATATACATGTTCTCCAATCCTTATAAAGTCATCAAAGATTTATGTACTGAGCACCATGCTCTAGATTCAGCAGACTCCATCCAGCCAAAATCCACTTAAATCATTGGAATGATTTTGTAACCAAAGCTGGAAGCAGAGGTGGGTTTCAGCAGGTTCTAATTAGTTCTGGAGAACCAATAGAAATTTTGAGTAGTTTGGAGAACCAGTAAATACCAGCTCTGACTGGTCCTGCTCCCATCTATTCTCTGTTTCCCGAGTCCCGGCTGATCGGGAGGAAATGGAGATTTTACAGTATCCTTCCCCTGGAGTATGCTGGGAATGGAGATTTTACAGTATCCTTCCCCTGACACACCCACCAAGCCACACCCACAGAACCGGTAGTAATTTTTTAAAAAACCCACCACTGGCTGGAGAGTAGCCTTTGGATTCTAAGCAGGTATAGCCATTGGGGCAGGAACATAGACTGAGATTTGCACTGCTACCATAAACGCTAGATTTGCAGAATTATAGAAGTCCACTGGAAGCAACAAGACCCATTTTGAAGAAGGCAGGCCCATCTCACCTCCATGTTTCTTTATCTCTTTAGTAAAGGTCAGGGAGAGTTATGGGTACAATTTGGCATTTCAGTTTTCTGGAGGCCATCTGGTGAGGTAATTGCATTACCATATTGGATGTGCAGTTAAACATTTTTTGGGGGGTCTTTATTTTGGAATCTTTTTCAAAGTTTTTTATATGGCAATCCCGGTACTATTCCTTCCCACTGATAAAAGCCTCCCCCCCAAACTTCAAAAAATTAATGAAATTAGCTTGAGTAACTGATTTTTGGCTATCTGAGAGATAAAGGCCTTCTAAAAGCCTGTCCCTTATTTCCACTTACACTGTTGAAATCTGACTGCCAAAATTTGTCAGTGCAATGTCAGAGCACTGCTAAATGAATTAAAATGTGGGGATACTGTATGATTAAATCAGGTTCAAAGTAGCTTTGAAGCTAAAGATTGCTACAAGGAAATAAAACAATTATGTTAATAAGTCACTCCAAACAGCTGTTGTCAGAAAATTGTTTCAGCAATCATCAGATTAAAAAAAAAACTGCTTGGGAAAGGGGGAAATGTAACCAGTTTAAACATGTAAGGTGCCATATGCTAAATAAAATAAAATAAACATATAAGGAAAGGATAAATAGGAAAATGAACAAATCCTTTATTCCAATCCTACTTGAATCTGTAAGTTTCATAATTCAAAAGATCCTCTCTCTTTCTCTCTCTTTTTGAGATAGGATGAAACAGAGAGCAAAAAATCCCAACAACATATTTTACTATAACTGAGATCCAATGTGTTTTCAAGGGACATCTCTTTGTCAGGGAAATAAGTACAGGCAGATTGCAAAGGATGGAAATGCTGAAATTAGATTTCAGGCTCAGTAAGAATAAAGTTTCTCTCCCACCGTTTTATTTCTGGTGTAACTTTGTCTTGCCTCTCTCTACTTTGTTTCACCAACTTTACCTCTGCCGGCAAAGACTTCAAGTAGGAACATCCCATGTTTATGTAGTTGTAGGCCATTTAGAAATAAAAGGGATGAAGCCAGCATGCTATACTAATATCTGAAACTATCAGAAGTCAGTATATTTGGAGCAATTTTGTCCTAAATTGCCACACATTACAGCACTTTAGTGATTTTGGACAATCACCTTATGTGCTGACTTATGTTATAATGAGAGCCAACCTCATGCTTTAGGAGCTGGTATGTCTGCTATGATGCGTACATTTTCACTTACCAACATAAAACACAGTGAATAATCTGGCAGTAGCTTTGTTCATGGCAAACTGGATAAATTTAGCTGGCACTTGAGAGAATGAGTTGAGTTCTAAGAATAATCCATTGTTTTTCTTGTTTATTCATCTTTTGGAAAGTTCAAAGTCCCTACAGATAATTTCTTTATTACAGTCAGCAACATGGCAGGATTCTCCGTTATTGTTTTGTTTAGTTTTCCACTGAACATCTTATACATACACTTAATACTTTCCTGGATTAAAGTAGAAATTTTCCTCCCTCCCTCCCTCCCTAAGACAAACATCAGACTGTAGGCAAAGATAGGGGAAAATTTTGCTTCCTCGTTAACTGCATTTCAGTGGTGGGTTTCAAATTTTTTTACTACTGGTTCTGTGGGTGTAGCTTGGTAGGCGTGGTGTGGCATGGTAGGTGTGGCTTGATGGGCGTGGCAGGGGAAGGCTACTGTAAAATCCCCATTTTATCCCGATCAGCTGGGATTTGGGAGGCAAAGAACAGATGGGGGCAGGGCCAGTCAGAATTTTTACTACCAGTGTTCCGAACAACTCAAAATTTCCGCTACCGGTTCTCCAGAACTGGTAAGAACCTGCTGAAACCCACCTCTGCTGCATTTGTTCTTAACATGAAATGGAATATCAGCGGTATATAGGCTAACCAAACACATCATTGAAACTTCATGGGTTTGCTTACTTAGAATGTTCCCTCTAGGTAGCTTTGAGCTACCATTTGTACAAACACAACAGTTGCATGTGAGTTTAAGGATTTTGGGATTTTATCTGATTCTCCTTGGTACGGTTTGTTTATTCTTAATATGCTACTTGGATCCAGGAATGTGAAAAGCTACCAAGAATTGAAAGTATTTTTTTTATCATTCCACAGAGCAAAAAAGATTTTTAGCAACAGATACTCATTTGAAGAGCCAGCTTCCTGTAATGGTTAAGGCATTGGGCTAGAAACCGGGAGATCCTGAGTTCTAATCCTGCCTTAGGCACAAAGCAAATTGGGTGATTTTGGGCCAGTCACTTTCAGCCCTAAGAAGATGAAAAGAGCAAATCACTTCTAAAAAAAAACTTGGTATGAAGCTTTTATTGGTGGAATTCAGATTGGTGTTAAAAGGGACAAGTATAATGTGTAAACTATAATCCATTAGCTTGAATTAGAATTTGCCTCTATATCATAAGCCACCAGATTTTATTTGATTCTAACTGATCTTGGTTAGGGTTCTAGAAATGAACAAGCAAACTGTAATATTTTCTGCAAATTTTTGCATCCACCTCAGAACGTTGTACCCATCACAGAAGAGAGGAAAAGGAACTTCTCCTTGTTAAAAGGATGTGAACAATTTCTACATGTTGAAATATTTATACGTTTTTCCTAAAACTTCTGGCAGATTGGTCCCTGCTGGGAAGCTGATCAGAGTTCACCTTTTCTTTTTTAATATATATTCCATACCATCCAGTATCTGTCAGCCTTTTATCAGTTAAATGGGATTTGGTGACTAGATTTCTAATGTCCTGGTGTATACAACAAAATTAACACTATTGCTTATTTATATAATTTTTATGGTGGTTCTTTTCATTTCCACAATTCTATGTGGTGAACAATAAATAAAAGACATAACAATAACACTTCCAAATTTAGAAAAATAGTGTAGGAGAAGGGTAGGCAGAGCTGGGAGGTGGAGCTAAACAAGTCATCAGCCTAGAGTCGTTATATTCCCTCAAAATGTCCAACTCTTGAATTCCATTGACCCCTTATCTAGGGCACTTAATATAGAAGTTTAGTTGACTACTTCCCCAATACCCCATCAACATGCTGGAATGTAAACAACATCAGGGAACATACTACCACATGTGGTGGACGTGCCCCAAAGCAAAACAGTATTGGAGAAAAATTAAAATACAATTAGAAGAGATAACCAGACAGCATATAGAGATGAAGCCAGAAATAATTTTATTAAGAATACATCCAGGGATCTATGATAAAAAATACAATATTTAATTATACATATGCAATGGGAGCAAGAATAATATACACATAAAATTTGAAAAATAATATACTAACAGAAGAAAATTTGATTAGAAAAGTTTTGGAGTGTGCAGAGATGGACAAACTTACAAAAGAAATAAAAGGAAAAAACAGAATATTATATAGTGTGGGAGAAATGGTATGAATGGTTAGAGGAGAGGGCTAAAAAGCAAGGAAAGAGTAAATGAGGAAAGTATAGGAGTTGAAATGCAGTAACATACGAGTAAAAATGGAACAGATACAGAATGTATGATCATTATTGAGTACACTGTTATCTTTATGTATATAAATCAATATATGAACTATATGTATAAATGGCAAATTGAAGTAAGGGAGAAAAATGGATATGTAAGAAATGTTTACTGATGTGAAATTTTTGAAAATAAGAAAATTGTAAAAAATTGTTTTTTTTAAAAAACTGTTGAATAAAAATTATTTTTTTAAAAAAAATTAGTTGACTAGATTAGTGTCAAAGGATCATGATCATATGCTAAGTTTCACCACAGAAGATATATTCAAGCCTAAACTCAAGAATCTAGTCAATTAAGGTTCAATACTAAATTGGCCAGATAATGTTAAATGGAATTCAATAGGAATTGGGCTTAGAATGTTTATGAGGACAGAATGACTTTAGGCTGATTACTCATTTAACTCCACCCCCAGCTTTACCTGCTCTTCTCCTACAAATAGTCACCAGAATAAATGTAGCCAAGATCCTTAAAAAATGTATTTATTCATCAAATATAGAAACCGCCCATCTCCCACACAGAGGGACTCTGGGAGGCGTACAAGTAAAATAAAGCCAATTGTCATATAGCCAAACTCATCTAACATCCTAGCCCTATTCTTGAAGGAATAGCTTAATTTTAAAGCTTTTCAGATTTCTAACAGGACGGGACCTTCCAAATACTCTAGAAAGAGTGCAGAGAAGAGCAACAAAGATGATTAGGGGACTGGAGGATAAAACATATGAAGAACGGTTGCAGGAACTGGGTATGTCTAGTTTAACAAAAAGAAGGACTAGGGGAGACATGATAGCAGTGTTCCAATATCTCAGGGGCTGCCACAGAGAAGTGGGAGTTGGGCTGTTCTTCAGAGCACCTGAGGGTAGAACAAGAAGCAATGGGTGGAAACTGATCAAGGAAAGAAGCAACTTAGAACTAAGGAGAAATTTCCTGACCGTTAGAACAATTAATAAGTGGAACGACTTGCCTTCAGAAGTTGTGAATGCTCCAACACTGGAAATTTTTAAGAAAATGTTGGATAACCATCTGACTGAGATGGTGTAGGGTTTCCTGCCTGGGCAGGGGGTTGGACTAGAAGGCCTCCAAGGTCCCTTCCAACTCTGATGTTATGTTATGTTATGTTAAATCTCAGGAGAATGATGTTCCGCAGAACAGGTGCTATGAAAAATAACAGGTATTCTCTCTTCAGGTATTTTCCTGAAGAGGGAAAATTTTAGCAATTCTCCCCTTGGCTTTAGCCCCATAAGGTAGATCAGATTTCAATGTTATGTAGGTCAGTATGTCTTTTATCATAAACTATAGTTACAGAATCTTGCAAATCTGAATGCACTTTCCTTCTCCCTCCATTTTTTGTTTGGGATGAGAGCTAGGGTGAAGCTTGTTGAGATGTTTACTCAGGTTACATCCTGCCTTGGATTCTACTCTTTTATCTGATCATTGTCTTGGTAGCAGCCCTTCCCTGAAGGCTATTCTCTCTCCTTCTATCCTGGACAGTCAGCCTGATAACAGCAATTGCTCTTGCCTTCCCCATTTTTGCCAAATAACCTTTGGGAAAACATCTTCTTCCTGCAGTGGTGACAGAGAGACATACGGTACTGATTCTTGCCAACATTCTGCAAATCAGTTTTAACAGAAGTTAGTCTCAATGGCAACATTCACTACTTTCTCAAGAAAATAAAATAAATGGCCTGTTCATCATTTTGGTTGTAGGAGAAAGGTAGATATTTTTGGAATCCTGAATTTCTACTTGGAATTAGAATAATGGCCAAAGATGTTAATGAGAGATTTTGAACCAGCTGGCAGTGTACATCTAGGTTGGATATATTTTTCAACCAAGGTGATATAATGGAAATTGGTATGATTTCTGATGAATGCTGACAACTTTCATTGTGTGATTTGTGTATGTTATCATTGTGTGACTTGTGTATGCCATCTATCTATCTATCTATCTATCTATCTATCTATCTATCTATCTATCTATCTATCTATCTATCTATCTATCTATCTATCTATCTATCTATCTATCTATCCCCAACTTTATTATTTTTATAAATAAATTCTTGCCATTGTTGTAGATTACAGGGATTTCTTACTAATAAAATTTCATATTTAATGGAGATTAGCCTACTCAACACCAAGTAGGAAAGTAGTATGTTAATAACATATTTGTGAAAAAAATTTTAGTGGACACAAGTGTTATGTAGGTAGGCCATCTTTAAATAGGTCTTACTACTTCTAGCAGATGTGATACATAATTTAAGGATATGAATCTGGTTACAAATAAAATGTTTTTGTGTAACAGTTTAACAAAATTTGGACTGCTGAGATTACTTTTTCTGGTTCCTTGTTGCTTGAGGAATGCTTTAAGGATTTGCTAGAGCTTGAACTGGAGTATGTAAACAACAGAAGGTTCTGCTATTTTGAATGAAATGTTTCAGCAATTTTTCCCTTGGCGATCAGCTTGTTGTAAGCAGGGAGGATAAGTACACTGCTTTTCTTTCTGGGGTGGGGGTGGGGAATCTTTTCAATTATAGGGGGGAATAAATTTGGGACATTGATTTAACTGTCCTAAATTGAATCAGTCTTAGACAAATACTGGGAGAATTTGATTACAGAAAATTCTCAGTTCCATCCTCACAATGTCCCACTTCCAGTTTTCCAAGTTTTTCCAACCTCAAAACTGGAAGTCAGTGGGAATTAATTATTAGTTTCTTTTCTTTGAAAGCAGAGGTATGCTTTTGTTCTGGAGAAAAACTAATGAGCCGATTTTATTTTAAGCAAATAAGGTTGAGAACTTGAATAATGAAATACAATAAACAATGTGATTGATGTGAGATTTGCACTTAATTATTTTGGGTCTTTAGACAAGTCTAGCATTTCTTTAATGTTAACACCTATTCCAATTAACATGAACACTTTAAACTGACATCTCTCAACATATTATGTCAAAGATGGCTTTCATGGGTAATCTTACCAATGACAAATATTGGTAGCAACTGAATGATTAACTTTTGCACTAGGTTTGCAACTTAACTGTAAAATGTGAAATGAATACCCATCTTATCAGTTCTAACACACACAATTTGCTTATCTCTCTCCCAAATTGAAGGTTACTTAAATGTAAACTAACGGTATGAATATAAGAAGGCTTTATAAATTATTTGCAGAAAATCACACACACACACACACACACACACACACACACACACACACACATTTATCTATCTATCTATCTATCTATCTATCTATCTATCTATCTATCTATCTATCTATCTATCTATCATCTATCTATCTATCATCTATCTATCTTTATCCTCCTTTTAAAAATGATCTCAATTTACAATTTTTACAAATAGATATGCCATTTTGTGAAGTGTCCTTTGGTATTAATGCAGAGTTGAACTAATCACTGGAGTTATAATTAATGCATTAATGTGATGAATAAACTAGCTTTCTCCAGAGAATCTAAATGCTGCATAAAATCAAAAGTCATCAAAAGCATATCTAAAAGTTTTTGAATCTAATTGCTTATATGCAACTAGAAATAAGCTCCTTTGAACTCAATGGAGTTGAACATTCAGAAATGAGAAATTATTCATTTTTTAAACCAATTTATAAGGCTGCCCAAATCAAACAGAAGGGCTCCTGATGTCTTACAGAATTGAAATACAAAGCACAATTCCCCACCACCACACCGTTGAAGTGACAACAGATATATTCCCACTGATCACTTCATTGGCTGTGTATCAATCTTGGATCCCCAGGCCTGCTAACATCTTCAGAGCCTTCCATAAAAGTAACAAGATAGGGGCTAATTTTATTTCTAAGTGAATGATATTCTATAGGGAGGAAGTTATCATTGAAAAGGGCCTTCTTTAGTGCAGTCCCATGTAGAATGCATTGCAATAGTCCAAATGGGAGATGACCAGGGTGTTCGTGACTTTAAGAAGGGGACATTGGTCCAGGAATGGGCATAACTGGCACAAAACCACGCAGTTGGGCAAAGACCCTGCTGGCCATGACTGCTATTTATGCGTAGAGCAGGTCTCATGAATTCAAGAGAGCTCCCACATTACTCACTGGATCTGTCTGGGGCAGTGCAACCCCTCCATGACTAGAGATGGCAATTCATCAAGAACCAAGGAGCTCTGTGTTTCAGTTTTAATCTATTACTCCCCATAAAATTTTAGCCTGTTGCTCACTATCCAGACCTCAACAGCAGGAGGGCAGTTATGTCATCATTTAACTTAACATAGGCAGTGATGTACAATTGAGTATCATTAGCATAATGATGATATTTCACCCTGTACACATGATCTATCCTAGTAGTTTCACATAATTGTGAAACAGGAATTCAGACAGCCCTGTCCCTTGCAGGATTCCGCAAAGGGGGGGGCCAAGGATTGAACTTCTTTCTCACAATCAATACTGAATGAAAACATTTTTGGAAAACAAAGTGTTCCCAACTCCCAGCCCCCAGAGTCATCCCACAAGGATACAAAAGTTGATAGTATCAAAAGTTGCTGAGAGGTCACTTTAGAGCAAGGGTGGGACAGATACAAGAAGATGCATGATCTCCATCCTGCTCCTGCCAAAGATCATTGAAAAGCATAACCAATGCCATTTTCAACCCATATCTAGGCTGGAATCCCAATTTGAGAAGTTCCAGATAATCTGTTTCATGCCGGATCATCTGAAGTTGCATCACTTTCTCAATAACTTTCCTGAAAAAGAGGAAGTTGGAGACAGCACAGAAATGGTCTATCATAGTGGCATGTAGTGATGATTTCTTAAGAAGGCGGCAAACCACAATTTCCTTAAAGCTGCGGCACCACTTTCTCATCTAAAATAGCATTTTGGAAGGCTTTTATCAACTGGGGCCATGGATCTAAAACACAGGTGTCTGAGCTCTTATTCCCTAGGATCCTGTCTACTTTCTTAGGAGCTACAAGGTCAAACAATTTTAACTGTTTTAACCAAGTCATCATAGATTATTAAGCAAGACTCCATGTGACTGCAATTTGCAATTTTTCCTGTCTATGGACATGCTCAGTCATCCAGGTCATGGTTGTCCCAAAAGGTATTTCTTCAGAGCTGAAGAAGCTTCTTGGATAAGAAGCAAAACATATTCAAAGAAAAAAACCAGAAAGTCCAGTTACCTCTTGAAAAAACACCTTTGGGATTGAAATTTTCCTACTGATTTCTAGATTTGTTTTGCTTGTCAAAAGCTGGTTGTGAAGAGAACAAATAGTGATCATGTGTCCGCAGGACAACGCAATGGTCATAAACACACGCTGGTTGTAAATTAACACAGCTGCATATATTACAAATATGAGGAATGGTTGCAAAGCTGTTTTTTCTTAACTTTTGCAACTTAAGTCACTAAAGAAAGGAGTTGGTAAGAGAAGGCTACTTGCATTATGAGACTTAGAATAGAATAGAATAGAATAGAATAGAATAGAATTTTTTATTGACCAAGTGTGATTGGACACACAAGGAATTTGTCTTGGTGCATATGCTCTCAGTGTACATAAAAGAAAAGATACCTTCATCAAGGTACAACATTTACAACACAAATGATGGTCAATATATCAATATAAATCATAAGGATTGCCAGCAACAAAGTTACAGTCATACAGTCATAAGTGGAAAGAGATTGGTGATGGGAGCGATGAGAAGATTAATAGTAGTGCAGATTTAGTAAATAGTTTGACAGTGTTGAGGGAATTATTTGTTTAGCAGAGTGATGGCCTTCGGGAAAAAAACTGTTCTTGTGTCTTGTTCTGGTGTGCAGTGCTCTATAGCACCGTTTTGAGGGTAGGAGTTGAAACAGTTTATGACCTGGATGTGAGGGATCTGTAAATATTTTCACGGCCCTCTTCTTGATTCGTGCAGTATACAGGTCCTCAGTGGAAGGCAGGTTGGTAGCAATTATTTTTTCTGCAGTTCTAATTATCCTCTGAAGTCTGTGTTTTTCTTGTTGGGTTGCAGAACCGAACCAGACAGTTATAGAGGTGCAAATGACAGACTCAATAATTCCTCTGTAGAACTGAATCAGCAGCTCCTTGGGCAGTTTGAGCTTACTGAGTTGGCGCAGAAAGAACATTCTTTGTTGTTCTTTTTGATGATGTTTTTGATGTTAGCTGTCCATTTTAGATCTTGTGATATGATAGAACCTAGAAATTTAAAGGTTTCTACTGTTGATACTGTGTTGTCTAGTATTGTGAGAGGTGGAAGTATGGAAGGGTTTCTCCTAAAGTCTACCACCATTTCTACGGTTTTGAGCGTGTTCAGTTCCAGATTGTTTTGGTTGCACCACAAGGCTAGTCGTTCGACCTCTCATCTATATGTGGATTCGTCATTGTCTCAAATGAGACCAATCACTGTTGTGTCATCTGTGAACTTCAGTAGCTTGACAGATGGATCGTTGGAGATGCAGTCATTGGTATACAGAGAGAAGAGAAGTGGGGAGAGCACAGAGCCCTGGGGGCCCCCTGTGCTAATTGTACAGGTATTTGATGTGATCTTGCTTAGCTTCACCTGCTGCTTCCTGTTTGTTAGGAAGCTTGTGATCCACTTACAAGTCTGTAGCTGTACCTGTAGCTGGTTTAGCTTAGTTAGAAGAATGTCTGTAATGATGGTATTGAATGCTGAACTAAACTCTACATAGAGGACCCTTGCATAGGTCTTTGGAGACTCAAGATGTTGTAGGATATAGTGCAGAGCCATATTAACAGCATCATCTGTTGATCTATTTGCTCGGTATGCAAATTGCAAGGGATCTAACAGCGGATCCGTGATGGTTTTCAAGTAGGAAAGCATTAGCCTTTCAAAGGTTTTCATGACTATAGATGTTAAAGCAACTGGTCTGTAGTCTTATGTAGTCTGTAGTCTGGTGGGCTTCTTCGGCACTGGAATGATGGTAGAGCGTTTGAAGCAAGAAGGAACATAGCACATCTCTAGTGATTTATTGAAGATATGGGTGAAGATGGGGGCCAATTGGTCAGCACAGACTTTTAAGCAAGAAGGAGTTATCTTGTCTGGGACTGGAGCTTTTCCTGGCTTTTGTCTGTGAAATAGATCCTGCACTTCCTTTTCTGAGATCACTAGGGGTTGTGAACTTCACTCATATGTGGAATTAATTTTATAAAATTGAAATGAATCTGTTGCAAATTGTTAAGAATTAATTAACATAGCCTTTACAACTGGGGTGCCATTTCCCCTGAAGGAGGAGACATATAAAATTTGAATACATCTCTCTTTAACACTAAGGATATTTCATATGTTTTACTAATCTAATGTCTTTGGCATTCTTGCACGAGGATAACCTGACCACCCGTACTTGTATCTTCTTGTCTTACAGTAAATGAACTCTGTGTGAAGTTGCCCTTGAAGATAATAGGAAGTCTGAATAGAAATGCCATATTTTCATCCCTGCACTTCAGTAAACATATTAAGGCAATTGGACACTGTCCTTGGGTTATCTATTTCTCCTTTAAATTTAATTTTATTTTATGCTGAAGTTTTCCGTAATGTATTTAAGTCATGTACATGCTTTAGAAATGATTGTGGTATTTGCAAGGTTATTGTATTCCATGTATTCCGAGTATAAAGAGGAGTGGTTCTGTAGGAGGAAAAACAATAAGGATAACAATAAGAAGGCAACAGTCAGCAACCTTTTCGGGGGGAAGTAATCAAGTGTTTGTTTGTTTAAATATCAAAACTAAATTTAACTTGCATACCAAAGTTGCCTGTATCTCAATCAAGTAGGCTTCTGGAAAATCTTCCCCTGAATTTTCCCCTCTGTCTTCAGGGAACTAGTATCTCCTTGTACTGTACCTTGCTGCATAGCAACAGTCTGATTACTTTATACTATTTGCAGATTTATGATTACAGATAATCCTTGACTTACAACAGTTCATTTAGTGACTGTTCAAAGTTACAACACTGAAAAAAGTGACTTATGACCATTTTTCACATTTATGACCGTTGCAGCATTGCCATGGTCATGTAATAAAAGACACCTGGCAACTGACTCATATTGACTATTTACTGATTATATATTTATTTATTATTTACTGCTGTGTCGTGTGTTCTCCTTTTGCAACTTTCTGACAAGCAAAGTCAATGGGGAGGCCAGATTCATTTGACAATGTTTCAAACTGCAGTGATTCACTTAGCAAATGTGGCAAGAAAGGTTGTAAAATCAGGCGAAATTCACTTAACAAATGTTTCACTTACCAACAGAAATGTTGGGCTCATTTATGGTCATTAAGTCAAGGACTACCTGTATACTTGATGGAGCCAATGAAGAGACAATTACAGAATCCATTGAAGGACAATTTCCGGGCCTTTCAGGGCAACATCGAATGAGCAGCATAAATATAAATCTATGAAACAGAATTCACTGCTAAGAAGGATTGTTTCAAGTAGATTAACATTTTGGGCTTGCTTTTTCAAGGAGCAAAGAGACTCTGCGTGTACATATGAATCTAAATCTGATCTGCCTTGTACTTTACTCATGCCTTGAAGCACTTCCAGCTGGTGCCTGACATTTGGAGATGTTCAGAATGATACAGACTTTTGAAGCCTCTTTTGGTTGTACCAGATGTGAAGCCATTTAGGAATGTTGGGAGTGAGAGAATTAACAAAAGCTGTCACCCTCACCATTAGATATTCTTCTTTAACCCTTAGGCTTAAATTAATTCAGCAGAACATGCCAATCCTCTTCATCATCATTAAGAAAAAGAGATGCTGTCAAAAATCACTACACTGGCAGCATCTTTATTTAGTTCGGGCTTAGGAGTCTGTGGTTGTTGTTGTTGGTTTTTTAAAGGACTTATACATGATTAGCGACCTTCCTGCTTTTTGGAAGTGACTCTCAATACATGAGATATATGCGAGTGCCCTTAGCAGTAGAAATATTTCACAACAATATTGTAAGATATTGTGCAGTACTACACACTGTTGTTGAAATTGTGCCATAGCCAAGAAAGAAACAGCTAACATTACACCTAACTCAAGAGGCACATGGAGAGGAAAAAAACTATGCCAGGAATATAGTGTGTTCTTTTTTTAGTTCTATCTTCTATATCCATTCCAGAGTCCTTCATGGATGTAATTTTTCTTTTTATTGGTTTTTGTTTTTGTTTTGTCAACTGAATTGCACTTTCTGCTTGGCCCATCTCTGGTACAAGCCACTCACCAGTTCCTGAGTGCAGAATGAGTGAAATTGTTCTCTTATTCCTAGCTCATTGTAATATATAAATTTCTCTTCCTTTCCCTCTCTGTCTCTGACCCCCCCCAATACAGATAGAAACGTTTATTAATCTTTCTGTGGGGCTCAGACAAAAAGGACATTTCTATACATTGACTTTGCACTGGTACACAAGCAACTCCAGACATGTCTGATTCACAAAATAGTAGTTGGTTATGAAAACTGTTAAAGAGTTTTTTAATGCTTTCGGTTAAATATGATTTATTTCATACTCAAGCGAAGTTATCTTGCTTTTCTTTAATTTCTTATTTAAAAAAGAAATGACGATCTTATTGTAGTGCAAGTGTTCTATCAAACAAGCAAGACAATGCTGCTGGATTAAGAAAGGAAACATATAGGAAATTTTTTTAAAGTTAGACAGCTAACATACTCATTATATTAAATCATGTAAAATCAGAGACAGCAAATGGTCTTACACCATGGTCTTTTGCTTGGTGTATTAGCAATAAAGAGACCTTTAAAAATATTATTTATATTCCATGTTTGCCTTTCCAAGCATTGCAGTTAGAGAGTATATGTTATTTTGCACTCTGAAAATGATATAATTTCATTAAGTGTACAGTTTATTAATATGCACAGGAAAGTTCACCCAGTGAAATGCTTTGCATTGCTTAGTCCTCCCAAAGAAGTTCATGAGAGCTGATAAATACAGAGATTTATTAAGGAGTATGTTTTAAATGAAAAATATACCATGCTTTGCTGAGCATATGGTTTCACCTGAACAATTCTATTGCATTTCTTTGAAAGCTATAGATGCTGCATGAAAAATGACATTGACTATGCTGCATAATCTAGCAAACTGAATGCAATTTCTTATTTTCTGACCAATTCCTAGGAGACCAGGCTCTGATAATAAAATAATAAGATAAGATAAAATGTACTCTTCCATAAAAATATTGGAGAAACCAAGAAAACCTAGTAAAATCTAGTAAGATAAGTAATACATAAATTGTGTGCCATATGCCATGTGTGTTATATTAATTTCTTTTCAAGGATAATCAGAGGCACAAGAATTTTCCCAACAACAAAGTCAATAGATTACTTTTACAACTGATTGGAAGGCCAGTTAATGGCGAAGTAGAACAACTACAGAAATATTTAAAAAGCATGCACAATTGAAACACGGTGAATCTGAAGCTGGCTATAGCTTCAAATTCAGTGCATTTCAATTATGTATGCGTTTAAATATTTATAGTAGCAAAATGATTTCAACATGCTTAGAATCTGCAAGAAAACAACCACCACCAAAAATCTTTAATTATTTCAGTGCATTTATGTATCCATATATAAACCAATACATACTGTATAGGCAGGAAAATATCCCAGTGTTATGGCTATTAATATTATACAGTGCTTTGTAAGTATACTTTACTTACAAATTGTACAATACAATTGTATTGTATGTATCTCTATCTGCATGTTTCTCTTTCTCTTTCTGTGTCTATATGTATTTATATATGTATGTATGTGTGTGTATATGTGTGTCCATATATGCATGGCTGTTTTATTTCTAAATTCAGGCTATTGGGATTTTCATCATGGTTTTGCCCTTATTTGTAATTTGCATTTGTAATGATAATTGTGATAATATTTTCATTGACTCCAAAAAGCTCTCAGTGTTTTTCTTTGTAATGTTTTGCTATACAATATAAAGCTTCCTGGTGCATTCATTATTCAGCCCAGGAATGTTTAGTAGAAAGTATATTTGGTTATCAAGTTTTCTGGCAGACAGTTCAATTGCATAGAAGGAGATAAAAAGTCTCTTCTTCATAAATTACCCATATTTCTCAGAAATGTTGCAGTTTTGTCCCCTTAAGTCATAAGAGCTCAGCATCACTTTTAGAATGTAGAGGCAGCAGATCTAAAACAAGCAAACAAATCAACTGAGCTCTCATATTGTGAGGTAAATGTTTCCATTCTTATCAAAAAGAGTTTTGTATTTTGGGGGTTGAGAAGACAGAAGAACCTAAATTATTTATTTTATCATGAGTTTACAAGCTCCAGGAATGAAATCTATAGATACAAGAAAAGCTATGTAGCTTCATATCTTTTTCTGCCTTTGTCTTCTTGTTCTTATGGCTTCCTAAAAAGGGAGATAAATGTATTTTCTATGTGTTTTCCCTTCAAGTTAATCTCTTAATAGCTAGGCTTTTCATCAGATTCCTTTATTACCATTTAAGATTCATAGTTCAGTTGAAAAAAGCCATGGTGAATTCATTTATTTATTTAGCATATTTATGTAGCTGTCCATCTTACTAATACAACTCTGAGTAGCATCTAAACAAAAACATTTAAAAACAAATATAACAATCATTTAGAAACAATTACATATATATAAAAACCAAGATTAAGCCAGACTAACAACATCCTAAACAGCCACCTCACAGTTTCCCAAGGAGATCCCAAAGGTTGTTGGAAAAACCATGTTTCAAAGGCTTTTCAGAAGACTAATAGGGATGGGCTAATCTTATTTCAGGAGAATAATGTTCCTGAGAGCGGGAGATACAGCAGATTGGTTCCATCAGATTGAACTCTTTAGTGAATAGGATCTATGACATATCTCTCCTGTTGGACCTGTTGGGATAGGTAGATTTAATCTAGAAAAGGTGGCCCCTCAGATAACCTGATCCCATTCTATGTAGGTCTTTAAAGGTCAATAACCAGCACCTTGAATTTCATCTGGAAACAAACTGGCAGCCACTGCAGCTCAAGTAATAGAGATGTTCCATACCTGTCCATGCAGCTGCACTTTGTACCAGTTGAAGCCCCAGACCCTCTTCAAAAGCAAAACGGTGTGTTGGGATCATTTTTTGATTTAGTCTATCAAAAGGAGTTTAATTGCCTGCTTATATTTTGGTCTAAAGAATGGTTTGGGATGTGCAACCACTGAACTCCCTGAATAGATTGTTAGTATATAAAATCAGATCTCCCTGTTTTTATGTGGTTTTTGATTTTTTTTTAGGGAGGTTGTTTTTGAATTAATATACAAAACCAGTGAATGTTCTCGATGCTGGGAGTGCGTTGAATGCAGTATATTCTTCCATACAATTTCTGATTCTTTGAAATATAGCTCTATGTTTATATATGTTATAATGCAGGTATTCCAAATGGAAAGGAAACAATTATTTGGAAAGGAAACAGCATGCCATAATTTCTTTTTCTTTGACATGATTAGCCCATGATTAGTTCTTACATGCTAATCAGTGGTCTGTTTCTACACTACTGTTACCAAGAGAGCTATTAAAAGGAGCTTTATTCAGCCTTTATAAACATTACAAAAAACATAGATGCAGATGCCAAATTAGGAATGCTGACTTTTGAAGTTGTTGGGGGATGGAAAGCATATGGCTTCTGAAAGCTTTAGATGTTTCTCCAAAGTCCTTGTAATATTTGTCATCAAACAATCAATTTAAATGTAACAGAAGGTAAACTAATTTAGACAACAAGGAAGACTCTTTTTCACTGCATTTAACTGATTAATTAGTCACTAAATGAGGAGGAAATGTATATGAAGTAATTTTTATCCAAAGAAACATAAAAAGATATATAAATATAACAAAAATACAGCTCTGTCTCTTCCCAATGATGCTTGCCTGTCCTGTGAAATTCAACAGGAGAAGCTTGTCCCATGTTCTGTGGCGGGGTTCAGCAACAGATCCTTTTCTGTTTGGTACCTGTCCTTTGGAATGTATACATTTGATTAATAAATACATTTGATAAACAAATGAACAAATATCATTCTGCAAAGTTGCTCTGGATTTTCTGGCTTTCTGAAAGGCATAGAAAAACAGGTTTATCCATCAAACCTGGTGCCCTGATAGAATACGTGGGACCATTTCTTGATCATAGTCGTGTTAAATGGAGGTTCCCTACTGTCATGTTACTTTATTTAAGTTGTTTTTATTTTGCTTGTTTTTACTCTGTGTTCGAATACTTATTTTTAGTCACTCATAGTCATACAGACAAGATCGGTGGCTATATAAATAAACAAAACTGTGTATGGAATGTTCCAGCTTCTTAAAGACAGGTTTTTCAGTTGCAATATTTTTCCAACAAATCTTTATTTGAAAGAACATATGATAGTAATAACATTGATTCCACAATGTGCTTTGCAAATTTTCCTATAGAAACATAATACGAATCATATGCTCTACAGACCACAATGATCATAGATGTGAAAGCCAAATGCTAGAAGCAGGAAATAAATAAAAAAAAATGTATATCTAAGCTGTCAAGTCTGAAAGAAAGAAGCTGACAATTTAGAAGGTCACAATGCACAAAAGTTTGAATGACTATTGTGGTGAAAATGGTTCAACATTTTTTTTAAAAAAACAGGATATTCAAAATGTCAGACGAAATTTAATTTTAAGGCTATGCCTGCCAATTGGACTACATGGGGACAAAAAGGAAGACATGTCCATCTTTTCCCAGATATCTGGTACCCTAAGCTGATCTTACATTATCTTTATATTGGTAGAGTATCCTTGTTTTTTTTTTGTAAGATGCTGCTAGATGTGAATTATGGTTACTGTGTCTGGGTGGGAAAATTCAGACATCCTGGAACAGAGGAAAAAAACCCTTCCTGTATTTCTTTGTTATCTTCTAGTGGTCATCCAAATTTTTGAAGATATGGTAGCTCTAATGGATCTCAGTAAATTTTTTACATCATTTCAACTATCATGTTGAAATATTGATTGGAAAAACTGGCAGTGAATATTATCTGCCTCAATTTAACTGTGACATATATATACTTCAAGTAAAGAAGAGGAGACCCGAAGACATGTGGATTAGATCCAGGACTTCCCTATCTTTCCCTGACCTCAACAGCACACATGGATATTCTCTCTGGCTCTCTGAAAAGGGTTTATTCATAAATATTACAGTTCAGTAAATGAACTGCTGCCCAATCACATGATCTTTCAAACAGTGTCATAGCCCCACTCTTGCAGATTCTGAATTCAAACTTATATGTATAGCATTAAGGTAAAATCTAATATATAGATTATTTTTCTCTTACTTGCTATAAAACATTTATGGATAATCATTTTTTTAAAATAGTGTGGCCAGGAAAATCATTTTCATTTCCTGCAAGCATGAAAATACGGATTTGTTAAAAGCCTTGCCATCTTGTGCCTAGAAAACTCTTCCTACTTTAAAGTAGAAAAATCTTTTTTTTAGTGTGGGAATTACAGTACAGTGAAATGTCCTGGAAGTATAATATCACCAAGGAAAACCTATGAGCTTGTTCTTTTTTAGAAGAATGGGTCATGCTACACAATATAGGCAAAAGGCATGAGGTAGTATAAGCATGACACCCCCATTCAGCTTGTAATGGGCATCCTTCACTGTTGATGGCTAACTAATTGTCCATTGATATACAATGGGAAAAAAACAATTACTGTCTTTCTGTCAAAGACATCATTCATTCAGGAAATGGCTGAAGGATGCCCATTTTGATAAAGAGAATAATGATGTTCTTGAAAACTGAGCAATGCTTAGAGGCAGATAACTTATGTACAACCAGCTGTTTCTAAAATATCCTATTAGTTTCTGTGGAACTGGAATTGGAGGGTAAACAGATGGAGAGAGGTCAATATGATTAGAGAAAACAATCCAATTATTTGAAATGCATAATAAACAGATAATAAATATTTCTCTGAAAAACTAATGTTAGTTAGACACCAATTTAAATGAAAATTAGCACCGAATGGAAAGTATCATTCCCATTATATTCTGAGTTTACTTTGGGAAGAAGATGATGGACCACCTATTATGAAGCAATAACCCTCCGCATCCTAGGAAAGAATAAAAAATTAGAAGAATGCAATTGTGCTACGACAATGTGTCAGTTAAATGTGAAGAAAACGTAACAACACTTATTCAGAAATAGATAGGAAGTTATAAGATTTGGCAACAAGAAGACAAGCAGCAGAAACTGCAAGTGGAAATGAAGGATATGAAAAGCTTAAGCAAGATATAACTCTATAAGGGCAAAATGAAACATAAACTCAGGTGAGCTACAACTTTACAGACCATGGGTGTCAAACTTGCAGCATCAAACTGTGACGTATCGTAACATTTTTTCCCTTTGCAGAGCTGTGGGTGTGGCCTATGCATGACACATCTGGCCTGCGGGCCACCAATTTGACATCCTTGCCATTGACAAATGGTCATGTAGACTAAAAAGCAAGGTAGAATTCCCGAAAAGATATTAGCTTTGTGAAATGTTACTTCCCTATTTCAGGAAGTACGTTCAATAAAAGTTTTGCAAAAGTCCTTCTCTCGTGTCTGGCCCGATTGGCTTCTGTGTTATGCTGAACCAATTTTTGGACAACAAAGAGATGTATTCAGTTTAAAAGCTGAAATGGTCTCGTTGTACAGCATAATTAAAAGTATTTATGTATCCATGATGTTACAAATCACATGACAATTAGGAACGTTTGTTATATGATTTGTGGAGAAAATAAAATTTCAGCTTTTTTTTTTTTTTAGATTTTTATACCGCCCTTCTCCCGAAGGATTCAGGGCGGTTTACAGCCAGAATAAGAACACAAGCAATATACAATTAAAACAAAATTAAAAAACTTATTATATAATTGGCCAAAAATTTAAAAACATTTAAAATCTAAAAAACTCATTAAAATCTAGAAATTTAGAATTTAAAAATTAAAAATTAAAATTTAAGCCAGCCCCGCGCGAGTAAATAAATACGTTTTCAACTCGCAGCGAAAGGTCCGAAGATCAGGTACTTGGCGCAAGCCAGGGGGAAGTTCGTTCCAGAGGGTAGGAGCCCCCACACAGAAGGATCTTCCCCTGGGAGCCGCCAGCCGGCGTTGCTTGGCGGACGGCTCCCTGAGAAGTCCCTCTCTGTGTGAGCGTACGGGTCGGTGGGAGGCATGGGATAACAGAAGGCGGTCCCGTAAGTACCCAGGCCCCAAGCCATGGAGCGCTTTAAAGGTAGTGACCAAAACCTTAAAGTGCACCCGAAAGACCACAGGCAGCCAGTGCAGCCTGCGCAGGAGTGGTGTTACATGGGAGCCGCGTGCGGCTCCCTCTATCACCCGCGCAGCTGCGTTCTGGACTAACTGAAGCCTCGAGTGCACTTCAAGGGGAGCCCCATGTAGAGAGCATTGCAATAATCCAAGCGAGAGGTAACAAGAGCATGAGTGACTGTGCATAAGGCATCCCGATCAAGGAAGGGGCACAACTGGCGAACCAGGCGAACCTGGTGGAAAGCTCTCCTGGAGACGGCCGTCAAATGATCTTCGAACGACAGCCGTCCATCCAGGAGAACACCCAAGTTGCGCACCCTTTCCATTGGGGCCAATGACTCGCCCCCAACAGTCAGGTGCGGCTGCAGCTGACTGTATCGGGGTGCCGGCATCCACAGCCACTCCGTCTTGGAGGGATTGATCTTGAGCCTGTTTCTCCCCATCCAGACCCGTACGGCTTCCAAACACCGGGACAGCACTTCAACAGCTTCGTTGGGGTGGCCTGGGGTGGAAAAGTACAGCTGCGTGTCATCAGCATACAGTTGGTATCTCACCCCAAAGCCACTGATGATCTCACCCAGCGGCTTCATATAGATGTAGAACAGGAGAGGCGAGAGAATCGACCCCTGCGGCACCCCACAAGTAAGGCGCCTCATGATCGACCTCTGCCCCCTGTCAACACCGTCTGCGACGGTCAGAGAGATAGGAGGAGAACCACCGATACACGGTGCCTCCCACTCCCAACCCCTCAACGGTGCAGCAAGATACCATGGTTGATGGTATCAAAAGCCGCTGAGAGATCTAATAGGACCAGGGCAGAGGAATGACCCCTGTTTCTGGCCCTCCAGAGATCATCCACCAACGTGACCAAAGCTGTCTCCGTACTATATCCGGGTCGGAATCCGGACCGGAACGGGTCTAGATAGACAGCTTTATCCAGGTATTGGGGTAGCTGCTGCGCCACAACACTCTCTACAACCTTTGCAACAAAGCGAAGGTTGGAGACCGGATGATAATTACCCAAAATAGCTGGGTCCAGGGAAGGCTTCTTGAGGAGGGGTCTCACTACCGCCTCTTTCAAGGCGGCAGGGACAACCCCCTCCAACAAGGAAGCATTAATAATCCCCTGGAGCCAGCCTCGTGTCACCTCCTGTGTGGCCAGCACCAACCAGGAAGGGCACGGGTCCAGTAAACATGTGGTGGCATGAAGCCTCCCAAACAACCTGTCCACGTCCTCGAGAGCCACAGGGTCAAACTCATCCCAAACAATCTCGACAAGACGCGACTCTGTCCTCTCACCTGGATCATCCCAATTCCAGTCCAAGCCATCCCGGAGCTGAACGATTTTATCGTATAGATAACCACTAAACTCCTCGGCACGTCCCTGCAAAGGGTCATCCCGCGCCTCCTGATGAAGGAGAGAGCGGGTCACCCGAAACAGGGCGGCCGGGCGGTTATCTGCCGACGCAATGAGGGTGGAAGCGTAAGACCGCTTCACCTCCCTCAGTGCCACTAGAATAAGACCTAACTAGTGTCCGGTCAGCTTCGGAACGACTGGACCTTCAGGTACTATTAATTGAAACCAAGAGTTTGGCCTGTTAATTGAAACCAAGAGTTGGTAGTGAGACTGAATTTCCAGAAAACAGGTTTCCATACCTGTTCATAAATATGCATATAATATTCTCTTAGTTCAGAATGCTGTGACTTAATTTGCTACATCTTTCTTCTCCAATTGTTTTCTTCAAATGGCCTATTTTACAAGAGCAGTTTAACCATAGAAGCTAAAATGATATCTTGCTGTAACAGTGTTAAAGTACAGCCAAACCATTGCAGGTTTTACTTAGTAAATGTAGTAGCAACACTACTACATTTTAGTAATATTAAATATAGTATTAATAATGCAATGCAACTTGCTTTAACTGTTGTAGCGGCTGTTTGTTATTCTTTCTAATCAATCAATCAATCAATTAATTAAATTTATATGCATCAGCCTGAACATTCTTTCTTATATCTTGCAAATAAATAAATAAATGGCGCAATCTAGCAGTAACAGAACTGGTGAACTGGTCTGAGGAGAAAAACGCAAGTCCTCCAGAATATTCCCAGAGTGGTGGAGAGAAAAGATAGCTGTCTCTGCCTAAGGAAGAAAAGAGGGTTTCCAAACCCTGCCTCTCAGTGTCTTATGCACAAATATACACAAGTATACAAAATAAAACAAAAATAGACACAATTAGATTACAGAACTTCATAGGTTGGATTGGGGAGCCTGGCAAATAAGATTAAATCCACTGGTTAGGGTGCCCTATCCCTAGCTTTGTGTTTATTATTGTTACACTTTTTAATTTATATCTTTTGGCATTCAACCCACCTACCTCTGAACATTTTACTAGATTATAATTAGTTTAATCCAATTTTTTTAATTTTTTTTGCTACATTTGCTGTATTTGAGCAATACATTTAAGAGTCTTTGAAATAAAATTAGAATTTTAAGAATTATTTGTACTGTAGATATTTTACCATGCAATATAAAATATATTCTGTAATCAAGACTTTTTAGTACTTTTATTTTTCTGTTTATTTAAAATAAGAGCTGAAGTACACATTATACATACAAATCGAAAACTAAAATCGAAAACTAAAAGGGTTATCAGGGTTATCAGTGCATGTAACATAGATGTCTGTATGGGTAAGACTATCAACCATGCTATCAAGCAAAACCAAGCATTTAACAGTGAGTGCCATACCATGTGCACTAAACCAACAGGTGGCAAGAAAATAGGGCAGTCAACACAGGTTATGTAGACAGTAAACACAAGATCAATCCAAATGGACTCAAATGTCTATACACCAATGCACAGAGTATGAGGAATAAACAGGGTGAATTAGAAATTCAAGTAAATGAGGGCAGATATGATATTGTTGCCATTACGGAAACTTGGTGGGATGAAACTGACAAATGGAACATACAGCTAGAGGATATAAATTATTTAAAAGAAATAGACCAAATAAAAGAGGAGGTGGAGTTGCACTATATAAGAAATAACTACATCTCTACAGAAATAGAGCACAACAATGATGAAAATCATCTTGAATGTATTTGGGTCAATATAAAA
Source organism: Ahaetulla prasina (assembly GCF_028640845.1). Classification (NCBI taxonomy): domain Eukaryota; kingdom Metazoa; phylum Chordata; class Lepidosauria; order Squamata; family Colubridae; genus Ahaetulla; species Ahaetulla prasina. The sequence goes on along the minus strand of NC_080544.1, from coordinate 54,157,883 downwards.
GGGTGAAAACGATATTGCCATAGGTCTATACTATAGGCCACCCAACCAAACAGAGGAAGTAGATGAACTTTTTGCTAGTCAGCTAACTAAGGTATATAGGAAGCACATCACAGTAGTAATGGGGGATTTTTACTACCCTGACATCAACTGGGCAACAAACTCTGCACCAAGTGGAAGATCCAACAGGTTCCTAACAAACCTAGCAGACAACTTTGTTTCCCAAAAATAGAGAAGGCAACAAGGATCAGCCATATTGGACTTAATTCTCACTAACAGAGATGAAATGATAGAAGGTGTTGAAGCTACAGGAACCTTGGGGCAAGTGATCACACAATATTGGAATTCAACATTAAGCAAATACAAGTAGTAGAACAAAGTCAAACTAGAGTCTTGGACTTAAAGAGAGCTAATTTCAATAAACTTAGAGAGAGCTTGAGAAGGATTCAATGGATAAGAATCCTCAGGGGGAAAACAACTCAAGAAGCTTGGGAAATTTTGAAAAGTGAGATTATAAAAGCACAGTCTAACACAATACCAATGAAGAAGAAAATAATAGATCTCAAAAGAAACCAGCATGGATGCATAAAGAACTATCTGACAAATTGAAAGACAAAAGGACAAATATAAAAAGTGGAAAGAGGGCAAATAACTAAGGCAGAATATCAGCAACAGCCCAAGCCTATAAAGATGAAGTGAGGAAAGCTAAGGCTCACAATGAACATAGGCTAGCGACAAAAGTAAAAATAACAAAAAGCTTCTTCCAACATGTTAAAAACAAGAAAAAGTCAAGGAAACAATTGGCCCATTGCTGGGAGAAAGTGGCAAGAAGATGACAAGCAACAGGAGAAAGCAGATCTACTTAACTCATATTTTGCATCTGTCTTTACACAAAGGAAAAACAATCCAACCTATCAAAAACAGCACTACAAAAAACAGATTAGAAACACAAGTTAAAATAGGGAAGAAAATGGTAAGTGAACACCTGTCTACCCTAGACGAATTCAAATCACCAGGACCGGATGGATTACACCCCAAGGTTCTGAAGGAACTGGCAGACGTGATCTCAGAACCACTGAACTATATCTTTCAAAGATCCTGGAGCACAGGGGAGCTGCCAGAGGACTGGAAAAGAGCTGATGTAGTTCCCATCTTCAAAAAAGGAAAAAAACCAGATCCAGGAAACTACAGACCTATCAGCCTGACCTCAATACCGGGGAAGATTCTGGAAAAGATAATCAAGCAACGAATCACCGAACACCTAGAAGCAAACAAAATAATAACCAAAAGCCAACATGGGTTTGTCAAAAACAGATCATGCCAGACTAATCTTATTGCATTCTTTGACAAAATGACAAAATTAGTAGACCAGAGGAATGCTGTCGATATAATTTACTTGGACTTCCATAAAGCATTTGATAAAGTAGACCATAACCTACTACTAGATAAAGTAGAAAAATATGGGTTAGACAGCACCACCACCAGATGGATTCGTAACTGGCTGACCAACCGCACTCAACGTGTAGTCCTCAAGAGAACTACATCCACATGGAGGGAAGTATGCAGTGGAGTACCCCAAGGCTCTGTTTTAGGCCCAGTACCCTTCAACATCTTCGTCAATGATTTGGACGAGAGGATAGATGGGGAACTCATCAAATTTGCAGATGACACCAAGCTGGCAGGAATAGCCAACACTCCAGAAGATAGGCTCAAGTTACAGAAAGATCTTGACAGACTTGAACATTGGGCGCTATCTAACAAAATGAAATTCAACAGTGAAAAAAGTAAGGTTCTACATTTAGGCAAAAAACCCAAAATGCACAGGTACCGTATATGTGGTACCTTGCTCAATAGTAGTACCTGTGAGAGGGATCTTGGAGTCCTAGTGGATAACCATTTAGATATGAGCCAGCAGTGTGCAGCAGCTGCTAAAAAAGCTAACACAGTTCTGGGCTGCATAAACAGAGGGAGAGAATCAAGATCACGTGAAGTGTTAGTGCCACTTTATAATGCCTTGGTAAGGCCACACTAGGAATATTGCATCCAGTTTTGGTCGCCACGATGTAAAAAAGATGCTGAGACTCTAGAAAGAGTGCAGAGAAGAGCAACAAAGATGATTAGGGGACTGGAGGCTAAAACATATGAAGAACGGTTGCAGGAACTCGGTATGTCTAGTTTAATGAAAAGAAGGACTAGGGGAGACATGATACCAGAGTTCCAATATCTCAGGGGTTGCCACAAAGAAGAGCGAGTCGAGCTGTTCTCCAAAGCACCTGAGGGTAGAACAAGAAGCAATGGGTGGAAACTGATCAAAGAAAGAAGCAACTTAGAACTAAGGAGAAATTTCCTGACAGTTAGAACAATTAATAAGTGGAACGACTTGCCTGCAGAAGTTGTGAATGCTCCAACACTGGAAATTTTTAAGAAAATGTTGGATAACTATCTGACTGAGATGGTGTAGGGTTTCCTGCCTGGGCAGGGGGTTGGACTAGAAGGCCTCCAAGGTCCCTTCCAACTCTGTTGTTATATTATATATTATACAGTCTTACATAGAAGGACTATGCCAATTAAGGAAGTATTACAGTAAGTATATAATAATAGACTTTTATATTCTCTTTAAACAAACAAACAAACAAAAAAGACAATTAAGAAGCAAGACTCCTGGTGGGTGATATCATGCAGTGCTTGTTGAAAAAAAAATGACAATTTACCAAAGTTACTTTCAGTTTGTGAAAAAGGAAGGGTGAATGGAAGAATTAGTAAGTTTTAGACTCTTTTCAAATACTCTGAAAATTGTATTCATATCGGTGAAATCCAGCAGGTTTTGACAGGTTTTGGAGAACCGGCAAATACCACCTCTGGCTGGCCACAGATTGGGCTGGGAATTGAGATTTTACAATATCCTTCCCGCAGGAGTGGAGAGGGAATGGAGATTTTGCAGTATCCTGGCCCTGCCATGCTCACCAAGCCACTCCCACCAAGACATACCACACCCACCAAGGCACGCCCACAGAACCAGTAGTAAAAAAAATTGGATTTCACCACTGATTTATATTGATCATGGAATGCTATAAATATTTTATTTATTTATTTATTTATTTTATTCAATTTTTATACCGCCCTTCTCCCGAAGGACTCAGGGCGGTGTACAGCCAAGTAAAAAATCACAATATCAATATTAAAAGAAATTAAAACAAGCATATTATAAAATGGCCAGATTTAAAACGAATTAAAATATTAAAATATAAATAACCCAATAAAATTTTAACCCAATAAAATTTTAGGCCAGTCCCGCTTGAATAAATAAGTGCGTTTTCAGCTCATGGCGAAAGGTCCGAAGATCAGGTACTTGACGTAAACCAGGGGGAAGCTCATTCCAGAGCGTGGGAGCTCCCACAGAGAAGGCCCTGCCCCTGGGGGCCGCCAGCCGACATTGTTTGGCGGACGGCACCCTGAGAAGGCCCTCTCTGTGAGAGCGTACGGGTCGGTGGGAGGCGAACGGTAACAGCAGACGGTCTCGTAAGTAAATAAATAAATAAATAAATAAATAAATATTCTAAGCAGTTAATTTTCAGCCCTTGGAGGATTTTATCTTGAAAATATAGTTGTTGCAGAAATAATAAAGATCAATGATCTGGAGACTTTTCTTTTAAAAAATCTTTTCATTTTTCTTTTCTCTGTCTCTATTCTTCTTTTTGCCTACTGAATGTCTTTGTCCCAACATAATATTTTAGGAAAATGTTATTAAACTTATGAAAGTTTTTCAGAAGTGTTAGGACCACATTTTTTGTGGTACAGTTAGTAAGTTATCTGAAACATTATGCTGAAAGAAAAAGACTCTGAGTTCATATGCAATCATTTAGCAAGTGGAATGTTGCAGCACAATTCTGAGGAAGAGAAAACAGCACATCAGTGTTTAGCTGAACAAGATTTGGGACAGGATAGTTTTGTGGGTACTTCACCAATGCCACAGAAATGGCATTTCTGTCTTAAAAGGGATGTACTCTTCGAAAGCTGAACCCTATGGCCTAAATTATTAATTCATTAATAATTAATTCATTAATAATTTAATATCACTCATTAATTTTTTTATCTTTCTTTTCTTTTTTGTGGAGTTCTTGGTGCTCTCTAGATCGGTTGTTTGATTGCAGATATTTTGTTCCCAATCTAGGAAACATCTTCAGTGCTAGAAGGGAGTGAGGTTTGCTCTCTGTTTATACAGTAGCTGTGCCAAATCCCTGTTAATGTTAGTGGAAGTGTTGTTTTCTCCTTAATAATTCCTTATTTAGGCTATTGTCAGAATTGGTAATTCCTTGTTTAGAGTATTGTTTACTGCTTGATTGTTTGTCTGCTCTTAATGCTTGCTTATCTGGGTGTTGATTGCTGGTGAAGTATTTTGGTTTATTTGGTTTCCTTGTTTAGTTTTTTTATTGTCTCTTTTGAGTGGTGTGTAGATATTGTTATCTCTATCTGCTTGTTGATGGCTGATTTGTCTGAATTCCAAGCTTCCAGGAATTCCCAGCATTTTTCAATTGAGCTTGGTCTAGGATGTTCTCAGTTTGTTAATTGAAACGATGGTTAAATTTGTCCATGTATTGTGAAATTAAGACGTTTTCATTCTGTCTTCTGACTGCTAATTAGAGTTTATGGATGTGCTATGCTAGTCTTCTGCCTCTCTACATAGTACCGATTACAGTCCTTATATTTTATGTTGTAGATAACTCCTGTTTTTTTCTTCTTGGGCTACTGCGTCTTTTGGTTTACTTAAGATGTTTTGGAAGGCTTTAGTTGATTTGTGGTCTACAATGATGCCATGTGGTTGTAAGAATCTGTTAGATGCTTCTGAGATGATTTTGATTATGATAGCACAACCATATCCTTTTCATAGCTGATTATGCTGTAGTGTGTTGAGTGATCAGATACTTTTGATAAAATTGCATAGGTTAGTGTTAGGGTTTTGTTCCATTTTCTTAGAAGATGTATAGGCAGTCTGTTTCCTTTTCCTAGTAATCTGGATTGTTGAGGTTTGTACTTATGTGAATGATGTTCTTACACAACTGCTGTTAAGGGAAAGTGGGTTGATAGTTGGTAATGGAAGATTTGGTTAGTATGGGTGGTTTTAATTTTTATAATATTTCATTTTTATTGTTTGTAACATATACTAAGATCAATATGCTTTGTAATTTTTACCATTGAAACATAACATGAATCTTGAAATCAGCAGACTGCAGTGATCATAGATATGAAGGGGGTGAATTGAAGCCAAATGCTCAAACAAGGAAATAAATTAAATAATGCATATCTAATGTAAATAATGTGTATCTAAGCTGTCGAGTCTGAAAGAAAGACACTGACATCTTTTTAAATTGTTTAGATCTTAGACAGCTATTTAAACAGTGATGCTTGTATTTAAATCAATTTTCTAAGTAGATTAAGCATCACTGAAATAAATCCCAAGTAGTTTGTTTTGGCTGAAGTAACAGGGGAATGGACACTCTTTGCAGTTCCTCCTTCCTGTACTTTTTAAAAAGCTGCTGCAGAAGGTTAGAGAATAAACTGCAGCAACATGAGAGACAATACCAAGTGTTAAAGGGGAATGATAGCCTTTTGACCGCTGACTGTAGTAAGGAATCCGTTGGATACAACACCTTTTATTGATAGGAAAAGGCCTTCTATTTAATGAAGGGTAAGTTCTAATCCAATGCATTGTATTAACAAATTGTTTATCCAAACAATTATACTTCAAAATAAAAATAAAACTGGAATCTTATCCTAAAACTTCTCCTTCCCAAGAATTGTGATGTATATGTTCTAACATACAGAGACTTGTAGTTTCATTCAATGCCTTTAATCTTCACATGCCATAATCTTTTGTTTACTCCTAAAAATATAAAGCTCTCATGATTTTCTTGAGAATATAGTATCTCCACTGATCATCTCCATGGTGCTTTAAAATCAAAACAGTCGTTTAACAGAGTCTACTAGGTTTGTTTTAGAAAAATCTGTTTTGGACCATGTGCAGCTCACACTGTTATCCCAACTCATCAACTCAGTAATCCTGATAAACATATCACTGTTCTCTCCATGTTAGCTGATAAGGCTTGTGAACTAAGACAAACAATCAGTGTTTCTCCTTGCTTTTCTCTAAAGCTCCATCATGATTTCTGACTGCTGATTGCTGGCTGTACTTAGTTTTAAAGTTGTATCATTTAGATTTCAAATAGCAAAGATTTGGATCTTTGTAGTACACAAACACTTGCATTAGGAAAGGCTGTTCATTTGTATTTTGAATAAAAAGGGAGCAAAATGTCTTACTGAGTTATCCTCTAAGAGAAAACATTAGCAATTTATGCTGTGTAATTATATTTGCCAGTTTCAATCAATTGCCTCTGATTTGTACAGTTTACTAGCATAACTCTGTTTTTCTCTCTGCTTAACAGCAGAGCAAGTCCCTTGGATGTAATGGAGATGATTACTGATTTACTCTGAAAGCAACAACAGGAATCTTTGGCTGGAATTTTGAATGATGTTTTATGAAAATGAAATCTCAGCAGAGATTTCCTACTGTGCACAGCTGGCAGGAAAGGAAAGCAACATTCTGAAGTGAGAGCACAAAGTTATTTTGCCATGTCTGACTTTCATAGCAGTGATGTAAATAAATGCTGTTCCGTCTTATCCTGGCATAGGCTGTCCTAAATCCTTATGAAAGCATAGCTTTTCCAATGTAAATCAATCATGACCACAGCAAATAAAATCTCAGAACCCCTTTGCTATTCCTTTTCATATTAATCTTGTTCTAAAAATGAATGAATGGCCCAGCTGAAATCTTTACTATGTGTACTCAGATTGTGTACTGCATATATTTCCTCTTGCTAAGTGGCCGAAAATAATAGCGCCTCTCTCCCTAATCCATAAATTTACAGTTTATTTGTGAACTGTTGGAAAATGCCTAAAGTTTCTCATGGTTCTTCTCACCCATATTAGTCTTCAAAAGGCATTGTATTTTATTTTAATAAGTAGGCCTCTACTGCCTTTCTAACAACAAACAAGAAGGCTCTTAACTGGCTAAAAAGGAGATGAAATGAAGTAGAATAATATGGAGCAGATGTTAGGTATATTTAGAGCTCCTCTAACTCAACCATAGCAATTTTAAGATGTGTGGACTTCAACATTCAGAATTCCTCAGACAGATTTTAACACAAGCAAGAAGGATGTCCCTACATTTCTAAGTCAGCATAGTTAGCTATCTTCTCTTTACTAGGGCACAAGTAAATGACTATTATGCCTGGAGAAGTATAATGAATTGAAACTCTACAGCAAAAGGAAATACTACCTTCTTTATCCAGGCTTTTCTATATGGCAGACATTTGTCTGAACACGAGTACCAAAATTCCACAACTCAAACTAGAGTGGTTTAGTTGGGAAGCCATTCCCATAAAAGACCTGTCTGATGACTGAAGAGCGAGAGGGGAATTCTCTCCCATGAGAAACAGACTGCCTGCAAAGTGATGCAGGCAGTAGTGGGATTTCAAGTAATTTAACAACCGGTTCTCTGCCCTAATGATTTCTTCCAACAACCAGTTTGCTAAACTGCTCAGAAAGTTAACAACCGGTTCTCCCGAAGTGGTGTGAACTGGCTGAATCCCACCACTGGATGCAGGTGCAAATGCTAGTTCTGATTTGATTTCAATTGTACAGCAGCTGAGCTGAGAACAAATTGGTTCAATTATTAACACTGGCAGTGATGCCATATCAGTCACATCTACAGCTGTTTCCAAAATGAAAAAAAAGGTGGATTTTACCTTTCCTTTCCCTTCCTCTTGTTTCACTAAATATGACCCTTGAGACATTCCTCAAAATACATCACCTACTCTGAGCTAAGTTGTTTCCTTGCTAACACTGATGATGTTACCTAGTTCGGCAATGGTGGATTAAGGCTCACTGGTGCCCTAAGCACTGACAAATCTTGGTGCCCCCCTCCTTTGTACATACTGTAGAAACGAAGCCAAGTTTTTTTTCTTTCTCAACTTTGTGGTGCCCCCTTTGGGCCTGGTGCCCTAAGCACATGCTTAGTCTTCTTAATGGTTAATACACCACTGTAGTTTGGGTAATGAAACATCTGCAAGAAAACAAGCACCATCAAAGAGCGCCAAAGGCCCCTCATTTCAACCCTGAACTACAAATATTCTTCCTTTATTGGTACATCAGCTGCTCAAAATGCATGCAGCTGTGCAGTAAAAGAACATCTTAACAATATTTATTTTAATATGAAATGTTGGAATATAAACGAGAGAACATCTAGTCTATCCTTTTGTCCAGTCCAAGAACCACTATTATTATCTCCAGGAGTTATTATTATATGTAATAGGTTTTTTTCTTCTCCAAAACAGGCCCTTGCCATGAAAATATTCACATAATCAGCCTTATATAGAAATAATTCCAAATATAGCAATGTCATAGTTAAATGGAATCATAGTTCTCATTTTCTCTTTTAATAACATTGAATAAAGGGAATCCAGTCCAGAAGTAAAAAATCCAATTGTGCAACAACTGTTTAAAGCCAGGAAACATTTTTAATCAAGTCTATATTTCAAGAAACAGTTCTGAAAGCCAAGTTCTGTCTACATATAAGAATAGCAAAGATAAGACTTCCGGTTTTGCCTCCGCTTCGTGAAGAAGCAGCTATGATTTAGCTGCTAACTCCCTAGTCTGTAAAGCTGTCAGGACATCGTAAATCTGGATCCGACAGCTTGGATTCTTTCCTTCGGGCAAAGGAGGAAAGTTGAGCAATTAGGTTGAGGTTGAGATGCCCTAATAAGCTTTTAAAGCTTGCGGGAAGTTCTCCTTCTATAACCTGATAAGCTCCTGGCTAGGTGAGGCATTTGCCTTTGTGACAAACAAACGAAGCGTCCAATTTCCACGACAGGAATTGATTTAATGATGGATTGTAACGTGGACGGAGCAGAAACTGGAGTTCTAGCACCTGTTTGTAAGAAGACTGTGAGCCCCTGAGGATTTATTTCCTGTGAAGATAGGAGAGAAGAAAGCAAATGGCGGTTTTGTGGAATGTGTGTTCTGAAAACGAAAGTAGAAATGCTTATTAACGGCTAGTGTTGAAATAGAAGAAAGAAGATACATAGAAACATACTGACTAAACGGAAGATATGAGAATTTTTTGATTTATATCTTTTCTTTTTCTTTAGGTTTATAGTGATTTAGAAGAAAAGTTTTTTGAATTTTTTTTTCTAAATATTTTTTCTTTTCTCTTGGTCTGTTATTAAGTTATATTTTCTTAAAAAAAAAAAGGCTTTTAAGCAAATAGTGCCAAAAGTGTGTTGAAAAAGAAGATATATAGGAAGATACTGACTAAATGGAAGAAATGAGAATTTTATGATTTATATTTTTTCTTCTTCCTTGGGATTATAGTGATTCAGAAGATAAGTTTTTTGAAACTTTCTTTTATAATTTTTTTTTCTTTCTTTTTCTTGGTCTATTATTAAGCTATCCTTTTTTTTTTAAATGGCTTTTAAGCAAATAGTGCCAAAAGTCATTAAAAACTTTGAAATTTCTTCAGCTCAGATTCAAAAATTAAAAGAAGAAATTAAAAAGGAAGTAAGAAATTCTTTACAGGAGTTTTTGGAGAGTCACTTTTTAGAAATAGATCAAAAATTTGACGAAATAGAGAAAGAGATGTTGGATTTCAAGGAAGTGGTGGAAGAGCAGAAGAGGGAAATGAAAATGGTAAAGGATGCAATTGCGCAAATATTAAGTTCTTGTATTCAGATGCAGGATGATTTTGCGGAATTTAATAAAGCTAATTTAGAGTTGCAAAGGAAAATAGAAGAAATTCAAAAAAATCAAAACAATTGGAACTTAGATAATAAGATGGAAGATATAAAGGCAAAGGTAGATAGGGCAGATGAAGAAAGAGTAACATTACAATATAGATTAATGGAATATGCTATAAGGGTGATGGATTGTAACGTGGACGGAGCAGAAACTGGAGTTCTAGCACCTGTTTGTAAGAAGACTGTGAGCCCCTGAGGATTTATTTCCTGTGAAGATAGGAGAGAAGAAAGCAAATGGCGGTTTTGTGGAATGTGTGTTCTGAAAACGAAAGTAGAAATGCTTATTAACGGCTAGTGTTGAAATAGAAGAAAGAAGACACATAGAAACATACTGACTAAACGGAAGATATGAGAATTTTTTGATTTATATCTTTTCTTTTTCTTTAGGTTTATAGTGATTTAGAAGAAAAGTTTTTTGAATTTTTTTTTCTAAATATTTTTTCTTTTCTCTTGGTCTGTTATTAAGTTATATTTTCTTAAAAAAAAAAAGGCTTTTAAGCAAATAGTGCCAAAAGTGTGTTGAAAAAGAAGATATATAGGAAGATACTGACTAAATGGAAGAAATGAGAATTTTATGATTTATATTTTTTCTTCTTCCTTGGGATTATAGTGATTCAGAAGATAAGTTTTTTGAAACTTTTTTTTATAATTTTTTTTTCTTTCTTTTTCTTGGTCTATTATTAAGCTATCCTTTTTTTTTTAAATGGCTTTTAAGCAAATAGTGCCAAAAGTCATTAAAAACTTTGAAATTTCTTCAGCTCAGATTCAAAAATTAAAAGAAGAAATTAAAAAGGAAGTAAGAAATTCTTTACAGGAGTTTTTGGAGAGTCACTTTTAGAAATAGATCAAAATTTGATGAAATAGAGAAAGAGATGTTGGATTTCAAGGAAGTGGTGGAAGAGCAGAAGAGGAAATGAAAATGGTAAAGGATGCAATTGCAAATATTAAGTTCTTGTATTCAGATGCAGGATGATCTTGCAGAATTTAATAAAGCTAATTTAGAGTTGCAAAGGAAAATAGAAGAAATTCAAAAAAATCAAAACAATTGGAACTTAGATAATAAGATGGAAGATATAAAGGCAAAGGTAGATAGGGCAGATGAAGAAAGAGTAATATTACAATATAGATTAATGGAATATGCTATAAGGGTGAGGGGGTTGAAACAAAACAGGAAGGAAAATTTAAAGGAGATTTTACGCAAGCCTTTGCACAGATAAAGGGTGTGGAGCCAGAAGATTTTGAGACTAATATTGAAAGAATTTATCGTGTTAATTCTTGGTGGGCAAGACAAAATAGAGTACCTAGGGATGTGGTTATTTATTTTACAACTAAAAAGGTTAGGTATGAAATTTTGCAAGCCTTTTATAAAAATAAATTTCAGATATTGGGACAAGATATAAAAATGATGAAGGAAATTCCTCCTAAAATCTTAAGAAACAGAAGAGAATTTGCTTTTTTGGTGGATGAGTTTAAGAAATATCAGATATATTTTAGATGGGAAGTCCCAATGGGTTTGTCAGTGAATTTTAGAGGTAGAAAGTATTTTCTTAATTCAGTTATGAAAGCGAGACATTTTTATATTAATGTTTTAAAGAGTGGGAATCCTTTGTTGTTAGATGCTAAGTTAACTGGTTTGGAAATGATGGAAAATAGAATGGGAGAGGGGAGGAATGTTTAAGATATGAATAGGATGATTATGGTTAATTTTTGGAATTGATTTGTTTAGGATATAAATTATAGGATTTTTGTTATTTGCTATTTGTATGGTATAAATCTATGGGATGATATTACTCAATTGTGAAGGATGGAAAGTGAAATTTATGAATTTAGATAATGTGGATGTAATGATTTTAACTGTTTACTGTTATATTGTGGATATAGTCTAAATGATTATTTGCTTGATATTTGATTGATGGAGTAGTATTGGAAGACTGAATATTAAATCTTATGACAATTGAAGAAATATATAAGTGATGAAAACTTGAATTTGAGAAGCTGGATTGTAATTTAAGAAATGGACTTATGAAATTTGAAGGAATATACAAGTGGGGGAAAAATTTTTTTGAACGTTAGAAGATGGGCTAATTTTTAAAATGGACTGTAAGAAGAATGGACATTAATTGTTATGGCAATTGAAGAAATATACAAGTGATAAAAATTTGAGTTCGAGAAGATGGATTGTAATTTGAAAAATGGACTTATGAAATTTGAAGGAATATACAAGTGGGGAAAAAAAAATGAATTTGAGAAGATGGATTAATTTTAAAAAATGGACTGTAAGAAGAAGTAATATGTGAAGTTGGTATTGTTTCTTTTCTTTTTTTTTATTATTCTTTCCTATCTTTTTATTTTTATTGTGAGGGGATCTATAGTTTTAAAAATTTTTTAAGGTGGGAGGTTATGTATATTTTGTATACTTTAGCTTGTGATTGTTGGTTAAAATATCCGGTATTTGCTCTGGGAAGTCTGGGGGGGGGAAGGGGGAGGAGGGGGGAAGGGGGGGAAATGAATCAACAAGTGATACATGGATTGATTATTAATGTACAATAATTTTTGAAGATATGAAATTAAAAAATTTAAAATGATATTGGGGATGCTCGACTGCCATTTCAGGAAGAAAAGGAGAGAGGAGTAGAAGGAGGGAAGAAAGTAGATAGGAAAGTGTAGAGAAGGAGGAGGGGAATAAGAGGGTTAGATAGGGTGGAAGAAGGGAGGAGTGGAGAAGGAGGAGAGGAAGTAGTAAAGTGAAGGGGATGAAGGATGGGAAAGTAGTAGAGGCTAGAGAGGGAGGTTGTGTAGTAAGGAAGTGGCAGTCGGGCAGGCCTGAATCAGTAATAAATAAAAATTAACGATTAATGATGAAAAAAAAAAGAATAGCAAAGATAAATTCATGTTTTTGCTTTATATTCTTGTATATGCAAAATGATAGCAACTTGTCTCTGAGGTGCTCATTGTATGGTGTCTATTCATTAAATGCATATGGGCCACAAAGAGAGAAAATGAGATTTATGTATTGGATAAATACATAAATTAGGGAGGATGAAGGGAGGATGAAGCCTTCTCAGATCTGATGCCTCCCTGACGTGATGTACATCTGCACATCTATTGCTAGAAATGATGGCTGGAAATGTACTTTGTAAGCTTACAGCAGTTCTTGCTACCGCCCTGGCTTCATATTTGCTTTATTCTTGGTTTGGAAGATGCTACATTATTCATGTCAGCGTGCACTATAGATGACCAGGACTTCTGATATTTAGAGTGGGCTCATGCCATTCTTTTATATGATCAAACATCATAAGATGTTTTTTTACTTAAGAAAGGAAAATGTTCTCTACATTTTAAGCTATTAGTTAGATTGTAGAAAAAGAAATGAAGTGAGTTCTTTCTTTTTTTGCTTTGCAGAGGAAATTATTAGCATTGGCTTTTATATTTCTTATTCTGTATATCACACTACATCAGTTTCAAATGCTAGGGTTTGTTCTCTTCATTGTGAAAAGATGTATGCCACAAATGAAAGCAAATGACTCTCCTAGCGTGTGTTTAATCAGCACTGCCAAACTGGTTCGCATTATACAGAACTTGAAAAAAAAACCTTTAGGGATTCCTTAATACCTTAATTCTATTTGTATGATTATTTATTTGAGTCATGGAAATACATTTATATTACATAGCTACATATTAAAATCAAATTTGCATACACTGTAACCATAAACACTAGATTATGAGCAGGTTTATGAACATTTAAGATTTATGAACATCGTTGGATGCTTTCATTCATTTGCTACGCTATGGGATGGTGTTTAGATATGTAAGTGGGATCTGCCAAAATGTGGTAGTTTGGGAGTGCTTCTATTCAACATGCTTACTTGTACTTTTTCTTTTTATCCCCCTAGTTTTGTAGTTTACTCTCTAAGCAGAAATTTTATCATTCTCACAGGTTGGTTTCAGGTCCTTTTGGAGTTTTTTTTTGGGGGGAGGGAGATGTTCTTCAGATCTTGAGCTTGTCTCATATTGGTTGATATATTTCTGTTCTGGATGGATTGCGCTACATAGAAGTAGGCACTCCATTCTAAGCACTAGAAACTCTGGATAGATTTTAAAAGCTGAATGATAATGCTCAGTTACAAACATTTGCAGCCTCTTCATTTGAAATTGATAATCTGTTTGGCAAAGAGGAAAATGTTGCATAATGTAGAGACAACGCAAGATTTTGCCTTTTGAGATTCAGGTTTATATTATTAGGACACATATATATTATGACTAAGATGATTAAGCATTGAATATGTATTTTCTGAGCAGGGGTCTATTTCTTATAATGGCCCAAGATGAGCCTCCTGCTATTCACATGTTGCAGCCATAGATGGCTTACCACTTCAATAATTACTGAATTATCCATCTGCCAATGTTGTTTTATTCACTGGCAACGAAACAGCATTTCTCATCAGTAAATGCTGCTGCAGTTTGGAAGAGTTCTATTGACTTGTGTTCCAATGAATGTTCTAGTTTCTTACTGGAAAACACACATAGCCCTCCTATCTCTCAACTACTGTGAGCCCACTGTGGGGCCAAAGGACTCAACTATGAGTCATTATGGTGTGGTGGTTAAGTTGTTGCACTAGGTGCTGGGATGCCTATTTCCAGTCCATCCTCATCCATTGGGTAACTTTGGGCCAGTCTGTCTTTCATAGCTCAATCTTCCTCACAGGATTGTTATGGGGAAAAAACAAGGGGAAAGTTCTGGGAATTGAAGTCCATAAGTCTTAAAGTTGCCAAGGTTGGAGACCCCTGCTCTATAGATACCTTGAGTCCTTGAAAGGCTATAAATCTAGTAAATCAATAGCCATTATATCAGTGTAAAGAGCTTGCGGGAAATTTTCTACCAAAAGTATCCATTTATTTTAATCTATTTTATTTTTTATGAATGTCTTTTGGCACAAAACTGAAAGAGAGAGCTGAGGCATTCTGCAAATACATGTCTAGCAAGCATTGATAGGCCGATCATTGACTGTGCTCAGATATTGATGAGTGGGAATAATGAGTTTGTCAGTTTTTGCAAACTCTTAAAGCTTACAACACGGAAACATTGCTATGTTCACAGAGCATTGATGTCTGTTAAAACAATCCTGGTATTTTCAAAAGGCAAAAGAGTTGTGTGCTGGATAGTATGATTATTTAAAATAATCAGACTATCCAGCCTCTTTTTCAAAATATTACTACTATAGTGCAAAGTATAGCCTGAATAATAGCCTGAAAATATAATTGTAATGCATTGTTTAGGAATTATTGCATCTTCTAACAAAGTGCATAAATGCATAATTAAAAAAGTCGAAGTGAAGGACACAATGTTGTATGACTGCAAAGGGCACTAAAAGGAATGCACGAAGAAAAAGGCATTTGGAAATACAGAAAAATAAACTTGCTGAATAGAAACTTTTCCTCTTCTAAGATGAAGAGAAGCCAAACTTTTATGAATTGAACCTATAATATATATAACAGCAGTAAGATTTCAAATCCTCATTATTGCTTTGCTCCTTATCTGGTTCTAAAATAGGATCCAATTTGTAGCTTTTTAGTGCTATAAGATAAGAAACGGAAAAAAGCCTCTGAAATTTAAAATTCATTCCTGCTAACCCTACCTAGAACCAGAAAAAGTGAACAATTAAACTGCTGAATTTATTCACTGCCCTTTGAAAGTTTTGATCAAGATTATTTCTTGGGAGTCATCATTTTCATGATTAAAATGTGTGCAATTTTATTTTGAGCACGTGGGATATAATTCTTGAACAGATGCCAATCTGCTTCTTTAAGCAATGTTGGGCAGCTGTATTTAGGACTCACTCAGAACAAAATAAAACAACATCAGGAACAATTGTACAAATACCAGTATACAGTCTTTTTTTTTTTTTTTATTCAAAAAGTTTTTATTAGTCAAAAAAGGTTTATACAAATACATATCAGGTATGGTAAATTTTCATTTTTCTTATCTAAAATAAGAATTTTACTCAAATTTTTTAACACATACAACAGCCATAAGGCAAGCAGGTGACACGAAGTAGCTAAGTTTGCAAATTTTAAATACGTAATAAAGAAGAGTCAAGAATAAACAGAATATCGTACAAAAGAGAATAAGGAAAACCAACACAATCCCAAATATCTTTATCACTTCCTAGTTTTGGATCTCAGAACTCTGGGTTCAGCCTGACCCAACTCCAGGGCCGCAACAGCGGCAGCCGCTTCAGCCCCATGATCTATAACCTCCCCTTCTTCAATTCCTGGGTCATCTGATTCCAGGAAGGCTTTGTGTTCCTCCACATAGGCCGTAGCCTCCGCAATTGTACTGATTTTTTTCGTAATGCCCTCCCGGAAAATCATCAATCCTCTGGCATCAGCCATCTGAAGCCCACTCCCTTCTGGTACAATTTGCTTGACAAAAAATAATATTTCTTTCTTTTTTCACGTACCTGTCTGGGAATCTGCCTCAGAATGGCTATCTCCCTGCCCCTGTAAATCAGTGCCCCACTCCTATGTTTTCTAAGAATTTCATCTCGTCTCTCTTCTCACAAATTTGACATGAACCTCTCTGGGAACTGCATGCGTGCGTGCATATTGAATTAACTCTATAAACTCGATCCACATCCCAATTCATGAAATCAACACCTCTCCCAAGAAATTCTCCCAACAATTTAGTCACAACATCTCTCAAGTCTTCTTGGTCCACTTCTTCCAAATTTTGAAACCTAAGGAAATAAGACATTTTATCCATCTGTAGTCCAAGCACAGCATTGCCTGTCGTCTCCTCTCTTTTCTGCACTGCCCGCATCTCACCCTCCAAACCTTCCACTTTCTGCTTGTTTTCTGCTGAAACTTGTTGAGTATCCTTTAAATCCTTTTGGATAGTCACAATTTCTGCTCTTATTTCATCCAATTTCTTGTCCATATTAGATAACTTTTCCAAAATTCTCCATCTCTCCAGCAGTTGGTCTCTGACCTTTTGCCATTAAGGAAAAAAATACAAAATCCTCAGGCAGGCACGGTATCCTTGTAATTTCCTCCGGATCCACCAGGGGCACTCACAGGAGCAACGAGTCCAGAGTACAGTTAGTCAACCAGGAAGTCAAGGGAAGTGATGTCATCAAAATTCTCATAGTGAAGGCGGAAGCTGGACGCCACCACTGTTCCCCAGAAGGAGGGGCCTCAAACCTTCCCTCCTAAATTTCTCCATCACCTCTTCTCCAGAGCTCCACAAAACCGGTAATCTTCTTATTTTAAGTTCTCCTCTCTCCAGAATAACTCGTGCTCCTTCCAACCGCAGGGGAGAAAAAACCCCCCCGCACTCCGGAGCAGTCCACTCACGTTTACCGATATTCCCTTCCCTTCTCCTCCTCAATTCTTCTCCGTGCCCTGTTCACCACCAGGCTGCTGCAGTTATACATACCAAAACGCAGTATCACCGGGCACAGCGGCCCAGGCGACGACCAAAATAATGGCCGCGGCCTGTGGCCTCCGAACCCCGCCGAGCCTAGGACGCGCCAGCATCGGTCCCCACAGTCCTGTATGTCGGCTGGGAGACCCCTGGCGAGCCGTCCGTGCGGCAGGTGTCCTTTTCGGAACACCTGGCCCCTGAGGGCCTCGGCGGCGGCCGGATTCGGGCGCTGGAGGCAGGAGAAGCCTTCCAGACGTCCGTTGCCGCTGGATACCGGAAGTCGTCTCCACCAGTATACAGTCTTAACCTGCTTGAAAAATCTTCAGAATTCTTTTGCTGCAAGTTGCATAGAATTCTAAAAGGCCTCACTTTTCTATCTTGGATTTTATATAAACTTTGCATAAATTGACAAACACCAATTTTGTCACCGTATTAACTGTAACATTTATTCATACCACCACCAATTCTAATCCATAATCATTCAGATTTAGTATGAAGCCAAAGATTATCTTCACTTCTATCAAAACAAGAAAAAAGTCAAGGAAACAATTGGCCAATTGCTGGGAGAAAGTGGCAAGAAGATGACAAGCAACAGGGAGAAAGCAGATCTACTTAACTCATTTTTTGCATCTGTCTTTACACCAAAGGAAAAAACAATCCAACCTATCAAAAACAGCACCGCAAAAAACAGATTAGAAACACAAGTTAAAATAGGGAAGAAAATGGTAAGTGAACACCTGTGTACCCTAGACGAGTTAAATCACCAGGACCGGATGGATTACACCCCAGGGTTCTGAAGAAACTGGCAGACGAAATCTCAGAACCACTGAACTATATCTTTCAAAGATCCTGGAGCATAGGGGAGCTGCCAGAGGACTGGAAAAGAGCTGATGTAGTTCCCATCTTCAAAAAAGGGAAAAAAACAGATCCAGAAAACTACAGATCTATCAGCCTGACCTCAATACCGGGGAAGATTCTGGAAAAGATAATCAAGCAACGAATCACCGAACACCTAGAAGCAAATAAAGTAATGACCAAAAGCCAACATGGGTTTGTCAAAAACAGATCATGCCAGACTAATCTTATTGCATTCTTTGACAAAGTGACAAAATTAGTAGACCAGAGGAATACTGTCAATATAATTTACTTGGACTTCCGTAAAGCATTTGATAAAGTAGATCATAACCTACTACTAGATAAAGTAGAAAAATGTGGGTTAGACAGCACCACCACCAGATGGATTCGTAACTGGCTGACCAACCGCACTCAACGTGTAGTCCTCAATGGAACTACATCCACATGGAGGGAAGTTTGCAATGGAGTACCCCAAGGCTCTGTTTTAGGCCCAGTACTCTTCAACATCTTCATCAATGCCTTGGACGAGGGGATAGATGGGGAACTCATCAAATTTGCAGATGATACCAAGCTGGCAAGAATAGCCAACACTCCAGAAGATAGGCTCAAATTACAGAAAGATCTTGACAGACTTGAACATTGGGCGCTATCTAACAAAATGAAATTCAACAGTGAAAAAAGTAAGGTTCTACATTTAGGCAAAAAACCCAAAATGCACAGGTACCGTATATGTGGTACCTTGCTCAATAGTAATACCTGTGAGAGGGATCTTGGAGTCCTATGGACAACCATTTAGATATGAGCCAGCAGTGTGCAGCTGCTGCTAAAAAAGCCAACACAATTCTGGGCTGCATAAACAGAGGGATAGAATCAAGATCACGTGAAGTGTTAGTGCCACTTTATAATGCCTTGGTAAGGCCACACTTGGAATACTGCATTCAGTTTTGGTCACCACGATGTAAAAAAGATGCTGAGACTCTAGAAAGAGTGCAGAGAAGAGCAACAAAGATGATTAGGGGACTGGAGGCTAAAACATATGAAGAACGATTGCAGGAACTGGGTATGTCTAGTTTAATGAAAAGAAGGACTAGGGGAGACATGATAGCAGTGTTCCAATATCTCAGGGGCTGCCACAGAGAAGTGGGAGTCGGGCTGTTCTCCAAAGCACCTGAGGGTAGAACAAGAAGCAATGGGTAGAAACTAATCAAGGAGAGAAGCAACTTAGAACTAAGGAGAAATTTCCTGACAGTTAGAACAATTAACCAGTGGAACAACTTGCCTGCAGAGGTTGTGAATGCTCCAACACTGGAAATTTTTAAGAAAATGTTGGATAACCATCTGTCTGATATGATGAAGGGTTTCCTGCCTGGGCAGGGTGTTGGACTAGAAGGCCTCCAAGGTCCCTTCCAACTCTGTTGTTATTATTATATTATTATTATAAAACCTGCAATAGTAAAAACTTGCATGAACCAATCAGTGCTTCCTTCAACTGACAAAAACAGGATCTTTTTTTTTTAACTCAGTTGCCCACTGAGTAAGGAATAACTAAAATTACGCTTTCCTATTGCACACAAAAGGAAAAAGAATTGCTAGCTCCCCTATAACCATTTATAATATACGAATATAAATCGAATTGCTTTGTGGGAATGACATCAGCCTGCAAAGCCACCGCACCTCCTGCATTCAATCCCTCTTGCCACGTATCAGAATTTAGCATCAGAGAAATGCCACTACCAGAAATTTTCCTAGTAGTTATATGACTATGCTTGTGCATTGCTCCAACAGACAGAGTAGGATACACTGAAAATAGTATCTCCTGGGAAAGATGAATGTTGGAGAAGGAACAGAAGGAGAGAGATGAAATGAGTGTCTTGAATTTAAGAGGAAAGATAACAGCAAGAGGAAAAAAGGATGCCTATAAATTGTGCAGAAACATTGTCCCATGAAAAGGAAAAGTGGTCATTTTTCAATGTTGAAATAAGCCAGTGTAGAAATACAAATGCATTGACAACCAACCAATGTTATGTGATCAGTTAGATATAGTATATTCTAAACTGACGCAAAATCCTTGTCCTGCTTTCTTCCAGTCCTTGCCCTCCTTTATGAATAGCAATACAGAGATAACTAGTAGGCAACAGGTAACACCGGAGGACATTATTCTTAAGGAAAATGTTATTTCACGTCATGCACTGCACTGCAGTGCAATCTGTGTTAACTTCCAGCTTGGATCTAAGCTCTTTCAACATACCAGTAAATTACAGTTAAAAAGTCAAGTGAGGACTTTTGTTAGACAGAACTAAGATGTAGACATAAGATTTAGATACTTCAATCATTTAATTTTTTGACGAGGAAATTTAAGAGTACTTTGATCTATTTTTTTCTGAGGGCTTTATGTATTTTATTACTTAATCTGAGAGCTGAAAATTAAGTTTTGGGTCACAGCTGGCTGATTTTATATTTCTTTGCTTTATAATACTAACAAGATTTCTTAACTTTGCACTTAATGTATTTTGTTACATTGTTTGCAATTTAGCTTTTTTATTTCTCCTCAATTGTAAAAATGGTGTTCTTTATTTCAAGGGAAGAATTTATAACTCAAAATTAATCCTTAATAGTCAATAAATTGTAAAATTTTCAATAGTAATTTCCTTTTTCCTATTCAAGGACCTGTACTGAATGTGTTGCTAGCCTGCAAACATTGTCAGGATACATTGCTTCAATTGCCAAGATGAAAATTAAAGTGAAATTCTAAAAAACAATTTTCGAAAGAAGTATGAAGAAGGGATATGTGTGTGTGTGTGTGTGTGTGTGTGTGTGTATGCAAGTCTTGGCATATTCGGGTCTTTTCCCATGTAAGGTTGCGAGTATCTTGGCAACGTTTTGACGAGGTCCCACTCGTCATCTTCAGGCTGGTGCTTACGGCTTCATGCTTGTGTGAGCAAAGGGTGGTCAGAGCTGCCATCTCTCTATAAATTCTGGTGGGGAGGTGGGGAGTGCTGGATTTATTGCTGTAAGTGGGTTGGTTACATCTTGATTGGTTGATGGAGTTGATGTTTGCATATTAGTCAGCTGTTTTATAGCATCCTGTGTGAGTGTGGTCCTAGCTGTGTGCCCATTAGTCTTAACGACCTGGGTAATGGGCTCTGCTGCAACATCCTAAATTCTAGTGCTGTGACATCCTGAGTACTGTGCTGCAACATCCTGGGCAGATGGCTGTGATGCAGCACCCCGGGTTCTGGCCTGGCTCTGAGTCTAAGTCCTGTCATGTGTTCATGACATGTGTTAGCTTGCTTTGCATGGGGATCAGAGGGGGGTGCAGCAGCTGGTGATGCCGCTGTGGTCTGGCTTCTGGATGGTGGTTGTATTTCATCTATGGGATGGGTTTGGGTTTGAATCTGGTGAGGATGATTGGTGCTGGCGTCATGTGTTATCCTGGGTCTGATATTGCAGCACAGTACTCATGATGTCACAACACTAGATCTCAGGATGTTGCAGCACAGCCCATTACCCAGGTCGTTAAGACTAATGGGCACACAGTTAGGACCACATCCACACAGGATGCTACGAAACAGCTGACTAATCTGCAAACATCAACTCCATCAACCGATCAAGATGTAACAAAACGGCCAACCAACCCATTTACAGCAACAAAGCCAGCATTCCACATCTCCCCACCAGTATTTATAGAGAGGCGGCAGCTCCGACCATGCTTTGCTCGCACAAGCACGAACCCGTAAGCACCAGCCTGAAGATGACGAGTGAGACCTCATTGAAACGTCGCCAAGATACTCTCAACCTTACATGGGAAAAGACTTGAATACAGCAAGACTTGCATACTATACCTGTGAAAATCTACGAATATATATATATGTGTGTGTGTGTGTGTGTGTGTGTGTGTGTGTGTGTGTGTATGTTTCATTCTTACTAACTTTATGAATATTAACCTGGAATCTTTCTTAGCCTTGGCTGAATAGACTGGAGACTGAACTTTGAGTATTTGTCAAGCAAAGCAAAGTAAAATACTCTTTCTCCATAGTGTTTTATCTACGTAGATATAAAAAAAATGAGATATATCACCATAGCAGTGAAGTGAGGTGGTTTATAACCTACCAACAATAAAACCAATGTTTTATTATAGCATAATAATCATTTACAAAAGAGGCTCAAGTCCATCTTCGTACCCTAAATCTGTCAACCAGTAGGCTCTTAACAGCTTTGTGAAAGGCACAAAAGTGGGGGCTCCCCCATACTTTAGCATCAATATAGAACGCCTGACAGACAAGGCGCACCTCTCAGCAGTTCTTTCTTCAGGATGCATAAAATAAACTAATCCTGGCTGGGAGAGATGATCCTGCAGCTGCACCACTCTCAGCCTTATCCTTTATGCATATCATTACAATGTCATCAGAAAATGACATTGATCTTCAGAAAATGATTTCTGAAGATCATTTCACAAGCAAGACAATATATATTTAATATAATTCTACACATGAAAAGTTATTAAAATAAGCTACACTGAGTGGGTTTGTGCTTATTAACCGATTCCTTTCATTTGCCAGTGCATTTCCAGTAGCCTTATTGTTGCTGCTGTTATTTTTATTATTATTACATTATCTTTCTCTTCCCTACAGAGTGATACCTTATGAACCAGCAGTGGTCTATGAATCATAGATTGGGAATGTTAGAACTGTTGACAAATGTTATAACATCCTTGTTTATTATGAGTAGGATGGTTGCCTCTCCACCTCCAGAGAAAGTCTGTTCAGATGATCATTTTAGTGAACATTGTGGGGGGGAAGCAAGAATTATGGCTTAGTCCCGATTCACTGCTAATTTTGTTTTCCTCTGTATTTTAATGATGAATGTTTGCAGCTTCTTCTACTTTTTTAGGATGAGATATAATCTAAAAGAAAACCTACTTTCCCAAAGTTGAAAATAGAGGGAGATTAGAGAGATTCCAAAGACTGTATGCCATAAGAGTTTGGCCTCATCCTGTGGGTAGGGAATGGTATAGATAATAATAGGAAGTGATGACCTAACAAGTTTGCCCTTGGTCTATCCCTTGTGTGCATTATACCCTTGTACTAAATACATGAAAGGGCTTTTGATGCTCTTTGGTGGTGTATTGAAGTTTGTAGCAGTGCAGAAAGGAGGAGGAATAATTATCTTAAAACAATATATGTGAATAGGAAATTAGTGTAGGAATTAGCAATAATGCAGCAGTTGACTGTTGGAGTTTTATCTGATTATTTGGGAACAAAGGCCATGAGCTGGTATTGAAGCATGGAATGTATGGACTGCATTTTTAAAAAAGGACATAGTTAGGGAGATACAGTAATTCTTAAAATGCATGCCTGCATTCCTTCCTCCAGGAAAAAGGAGAAAGTTTAAGTAATAATAAACCAAAAATGCTATTACTAGCAGTAAGCTGGACTGCCGAATTTTAATAATGCAATTTAACTTTAGTGACAAATTCCACTAGTTTCATAAGAAGTACATTGACGGGTGGGGTTGGGGGGGCAGGGGACTGTAATAGGACATTGTGGGGACCCCATGCAGAAACTCTGGGTTGTTCACATTTAATAATGAGAGAAAAAAAATAGAAAGAAATCTAATGGAATGTTTTTGTCATCTTTCTTTGAAAACTTCAATCCCCAAATATTTTCCCGCTTAAATTTCAATTTGATCTGGGCAGAATATAATGGCAGAGAATTTGATTGTCTAGGGCAGCAGACCATGAAATCTGAAAGCAAATCCCACTTTAATTTTACTAGAAGTAAACTCCACTTTTATCCCTAGGTAGATGCCAGCAGTTGGCAGAAACATCTGTTTAAAATAATTTATAATGCATCAGCTTCAAATTCTGTCTTGTATGTAAAATGATGAACATGTAATTGCTAAAATGCATAAACTTTTATTGAAATTTGAAATTTCTCCTTCCTTCCTTCCTTCCTTCCTTCCTTCCTTCCTTCCTTCCTTCCTTCCTTCCTTCCTTCCTTCCTTCCTTCCTTCCTTCCTTCCTTCCTTCCATTTGCAGTTTAATATTTAACAACTGTGGATTAAAAGGGCATTTTCAATTGCCTTATTAAGAAAAAAATACTGATGGCGGAATAATAAAAATTTTAGCCACAAGAATTACTGTTATAAAATTTGGGTGGATTATATCATTATGTTAATAGTAACAGGTGTTTGATAAATTTCCATTTATCAATTCCTTTGATAAATCAAAATTATGAATAAATTTTCAGATTTTTCAGTTTTTGATTCCTTTTCAAAAAAATTGTTCATATCAATTGTATTACATTGCATTTTTTTTACTCAGTTATTTCTTTAATGTAAAGTACTGTTCAATTAAAAATAACTCAGTTTTGAAACTTCGAGGAAAACTTTAGCATAGTCTTGTTTTAATGTTTCCCCAGCGAAGGCGGTTCTTGCTATGCTCTTGTATAGCTTATTTTCATTACCATCTGATATAAGGCATTATACTGCCCAAGATCAAATCCTTTTTATGCAAACAAATAAGCTGAGTGCCATTCCTCTGCATTGATTAATGCAGTCGGTTTTATTTTGGTGTTTGGTGTTTGTGCATATGTTGTTTACAATGGATTTACCTTGATCCCTTCTTTGCTGTTCAGAAAGATTTTTGGTACAACTTTTAGCACCATACTACCATCATTAATATTATTTAGTTAATTTATAATCTCCTTTCTTAAGTGGACTTAATCTATTTACGATGCATAGATTTTTTTTCATCACCACCTTTCCTAGAACAGCACAGCAGAACTTTTTGCAAGTTACTGTCAAGTTAGGACATATTTGCACTCTTAGTGTGGACTTCTATCTGTGATGGCAAACCTATGGCACATGTGCCAGAAGTGGTACGCAGAACCCTCTCTGTGGGCACGTGTGCTGTCACCAGCTGCTCTTCCGGGTTCCATTGTGTGCATGCATGCTGGCCAGCTGGTCCAGCACGCATGCGCACGGGCCAGCTGCTCTCTTCCAGGTTCCGGTGTGTGCACACTCCAGTTTTGGCGTTCGGTGCCAAAAAGGTTAACAATCACTGGCTTAATCTTTCTGTGGAGAGAATAGATACCGTATATACTCGAGTATAAGCCGACCCGAATATAAGCCGAGGTACCTAATTTTACCACAAAAAACTGGGAAAAACTATTGACTCGAGTATAAGCCTAGGGTGGGAAATGAGGCAGCTACTGGTCAATGTAAAAAATAAAGATAGAGCCAAGTAAAATAACATGAATATTTATTTGAACGAAAAACAATAAAAGTGCAAAAGTGCAAAATGTTCTGCGCTCATTTTTATTATGCAGCGCCCCCTGCTGGACATCTATCAAAAATACAGTATCTTTTAAAAGTACATCGAGACGTAGACTCGAGTATAAGCCGAGGGGGCCGCTTTTCAGCACAAAAAACGTGCTGAAAAACTCGGCTTATACTCGAGTATATACGGTAATCCATGAAA
This sequence comes from Ahaetulla prasina, assembly GCF_028640845.1. Taxonomy (NCBI): domain Eukaryota; kingdom Metazoa; phylum Chordata; class Lepidosauria; order Squamata; family Colubridae; genus Ahaetulla; species Ahaetulla prasina. Next base: position 54,132,280 of record NC_080544.1, on the reverse strand, counting down.
ATTCAGACAACCCGTCTGTTAGTTCTTTCACTTCCTAGGGTGCAGTTCATGTGGTCTTGAAATGTAAACTATTTAAAAATAAAACCAAGATATTTCCTAGTTGTATTTCATTCAGTCTCAAGTTTCAATCCTGCTGTTCACAATTTCCTGGTGGAATATACTGTATAGTTTTTCTTGAAAAAGATTGGAGCAAATTAGGAACTGAATAATTCTGCCTCTGTTATTTTTTAGCACTTTATCCTTTTCCCTTGAGATTGAGTATACTGACTCCCTCCCCCCCCCACATTTGAACATGTTTAAACAGCTATTCCATTTCAGAGACGGGTGCATGAAAAATTATAGAACTTTAAAAAATTGTTTCAGTGGTGCTGGAGGAGGAAACAGGAAATGTACAATAAGATGATACATTTTGGAATAAAGATAGATATATTACAAAAGGAAGTTGGTGTAGGTGGAGTTATTGACTGCTCCACCGACGTATCATCTAATAATCTCTCCTTGCTTTTTGCCTGCTTGTAATTTCCAGGAATGGAAGGAACCCTGCTGGTTGCAGTATGAGCCATCCATGTATTTCTTTCTTGCCACCTGGCTTTTGTAGCTAGCGAGCTGTCTTTTGCCTGGATCAGACAGCTGCAATCTTCCCCATGTCCCTTAAGTGGCTCAGTTTCCTGTACCAGAAAACGTGCCAGTCTCATAGCAGTTTACTTGTAAAATAAATACAATGTTCCAAGCCTTCTATCAAAGAGCTCTGAACAAGATTCAAGTAGATTTTCATACGTACAAATGCCTGGGGAAATCAAAACTCGTATATGCTAATGTCACTTGCGTAGGTGAGCAAAATTATCTCGTGTTAATCATATGCAACGAAAGTGGAGAAAATCAGGATTTTACTTATCAAGGTAAATAGAATACTCTGTATTTATTGAGTTATAAATAGATAGATGGGAAATTTGTTTCCTTATTTTTCAAGGCAGGTCTCAAATAGGTCTAGGACGCCCTCATCTCATAAATGGAGTGATTGCTTCTGAATTATCCTTGTGAGTCATAATTGTCAATCTCCTTTGTTATTGTACTGGCAATGATGTCCTCCCAATTGGGGGCAACATTTGCATTTTTTAATAAAAAAATAGAATATTCAACATGGATATAATTATTGACTCAAATATGGCCTGTCAAAAAACTGATAATGTCCCGGAACACTCCAGGAAAACAATTCAGAAACATTTTTTGAAGTTTGTTCAGACCTTTTTTGGGTGAGGATTCTGAAAGTATTCTGAAGTTTACAAATATATTGGAGGGGCACTACTGAATCTGATACAAATGTGTAACCTTTTGACAATCTAAGACAGAACGTATTTGGCTAATCTAAGAATTTAGCGCATAGTTTTAAAGCCATCATTTACAGGAGGAGAGAGGGGGATTACCATGAGGAAAGAAGTTATATAATTGTGGTGATAAGGCACAATCTTGGCAAAACCAAAAAGTAGGTTTTACAATCACACCTTTATTATATATGGACTGAATGAGAAAAATAATTGCTGACTCACTTAAGGACAACGTCTTTGCTGACTGAATAACACCAGGTAATTGAGCATAAGCAATCTTCTGTAGACAAATGTCACTAGCCATGTCACTTGTTTTTTTGCTCTATAAATATTAACTTGATTGTCTGTGAGAAAGGCTTGCACAGCAAAAAATAAACATATCTTCAGATTTAATGACATTTTGATGATCATAAATAAGAGCAATTTTTATTCCAGTGACATGGGAAAAAAATAAAAGTGAGAATTATTGTAGGAAATGATTTTTATCCCACTGAGAAAATTCCTCTTGGTCACCTTGACAATTTCTTCTCTGGTTAACTGAGCTCGTCAGTTAACCTGGGTAAGCAGGTGGCCGGAAGCAATTTTTGAGTACTGTATGTTCCTTCTTTTTGCTATTTTATATAACATGGAATCAGATTGAGGGACATAATGTACTTAATTGCAAGGAAAAGGATTGTCTGTACAAATATTGCATGATGTCAGAAATTGAAAGTGCAAGCAAGATTTAGAGATGTTAAGAATTTCTGCCCCATTGAAAATTAAAATATCTTTCATCTCTGAAGAGCTTGATAGACATTAAGATTATTTATCACTAACATATTTATTTAAGTATCCCGAACACCAACAGATACACTTTTAAAAATATATCCTGGAATTATTTTTATCCTGACTTCAGAAGACAGAAATAGTAAACGGGGAAAAAAATAAAATCCAACTAGCCAAATAGTATGAAATAAATAATTTTATAAAAACACCACAGACTGGTATAATTTTAAAACAACCAATGAGGCAACATCAATAGATAATACTAAAACTGAAAGAAAGCCAATGCAAAAGAACAAACAATACATCCTAGCACAGCCTTCCATCCTTTATAAGGTAGGTAAAATGAGGACCCAGATTGTTGGGGGCAATAAGTTGACTTTGTATATAATATACAAATGGATGAAGACTATTGCTTGACATAGTGTAAGCCGCCCTGAGTCTTCGGAGAAGGGCGGGATATAAATGCAAATAAAAAAAAAACTCAAAAAAAAAATCTCACAAGTGCTCTATAAACAGGTGAATTTTACTTTGACACTTGGCAATAAAGTTATCTCTAGCTACATCCATACCCCCCACCCCCAGCCTCCATGTACCAGGTACCAGAAGTATTAGTTGGGTTACCTGGGATGGAGATATATAATTGAATATGATCAGAATATTCAGAATTGAATATTCAATATTCAGAATATTGAAAATACTTCATTCTCACCCAATAGTTTCATGTAAATATTAAATTTGTTGCTGATGTAAGTTTTTCTGAAGCAGATCAGACATGGGGACTTCAAATGTTTAGAGCTTTGAAGTGAATAGATCTTTATGGATTAGTTTGACACCTGAGAATGAATTCTCCTTCTTTCAAACTCTTTCAGACTTGTGCCTTATGAGCTTTGATAGATTTTCAGGATAATGTTCTCCCAGCTGCAGTTTGTACCAATTATAGCTTTTGGAACAATGTCATATAAATGTCATACCCATAGTCTGACTCATTAAGGAGACATTATTTAGGTTCAATAATTGTTGAAGATGACACATTGCCATCTTCAAAATACAGATACTTCTTGACTTACAACAGTTCACTCAGTGACCATTCAAAGTTACAACGGCACTGAAAAAGGTCTTACAACACTTACAACCTTTGTGGCAGTCCCATGATCAAAATTCAGATGCTTGGCAACTGGTTCATAGTTGTGACAGTTGCTGTGTCCCAAGATAACATAATCACTTTTTGAGAATATGTCATATCCCTCTTCACCCAAGTGCCAATTAAAGAAGCCTTGACAGTTATCCAAAACAAATATAACCCCCCCAAGCACATTCTAGATCTGACCAACCACTGCCTATCCAACACATACTTCATCTATAATGGACAAAAATACAAACAAACAGAAGGAGCAGCCATGGGATCACCCCTCTCACCTGTCATTGCCAACCTCTACATGGAACACTTTGAAACCCAAGCTCTAGAAAAATCTGATCACAAACCCAAACTCTGGCTCAGATACGTAGACGACACCTTCATAATCTGGCCACACGGGAAAGAAAACCTTGACAACTTCCTCACACACCTCAATAGCCTACACCCCAAAATACAGTTCACCATGGAAACAGAAGTTAACAACCAACTTCCCTTCCTGGATGTCTTAGTCTACAGGAAACCCAATGGTTCCCTAGGACACACCATCTACCAGAAGAAAACACACACAAACTGCTATCTACATGCACTCTCACACCACCACCCAGCACAGATCAACTCCGTAGCCAAGACACTCATTTCCAGAACAAAAAGCTTAGTTGACGAACAATACCTAAAAACCGAACTACACACTCTCACTAACATACTAACATCCAATGGATTCCAAAGAAATAAAATTACCAAGCTAATCCAAAAAGAACCCCCCACTAAAATCCAAGACAGAGAACAAGAAAACAGCACAGCCCTCCTCCCATATATAAAAGGCAGCGTCCTTGGACCAACACTCTTTATTCTATACATTAATGATCTTTGTGACCTTATCTCAAGTAATTGTGTTCTCTTTGCTGACGATGTCAAACTATTTAACACCACAGACAATACTTCTATCATTCAAAACGACCTTGACCATCTAACCGCTTGGTCTAAAAATTGGCAGCTCCAAATTTCAACCAGCAAATGCTCAGTCTTACATATAGGAAAAAAGAACTCTAAAACTAAGTACATACTAGATGGACATTACCTTACAGACGACCCCCATCCCGTTAAAGACCTTGGAGTTTTCATGTCAAATGATCTAAGTGCCAAAGCCCACTGCAACTACATAGCAAAAAAAGCTCTAAGAGTTGTAAACCTAATTTTGCGTAGCTTCTTTTCCAAAAACACCACACTACTAACCAGAGCATATAAAACATTTGCTAGACCAATTCTAGAATACAGCTCACCTGTTTGGAACCCTCACCACATCTCTGACATCAATACAATTGAGCGTGTCCAGAAATATTTTACAAGAAGAGTTCTCCATTCCTCTGAAAACAACAAAATACCTTATCCCACCAGACTTGAAATCCTAGGCTTAGAAAACTTGGAACTCCGTCGCCGACAAGACCTAAGTTTAACTCACAGAATCATCTATTGTAATGTCCTTCCTGTCAAAGACTACTTCAGCTTTAATTGCAATAATACAAGGGCAACCAATAGATTTAAACTTAATGTAAACCGCTTTAATCTAGATTGCAGAAAATATGACTTCTGCAACAGAATCATCAGTGCTTGGAATACTTTACCTGACTCTGTGGTCTCTTCTCATAATCCTAATAGCTTTAACCAAAAACTTTCTACTATTGACCTCACCCCATTCCTAAGAGGACCATAAGGGGCGTGCATAAGCGCACAAATGTGCCTACCGTTCCTGTCCTATTGTTTTTCTTTTCTTCTTCCTATATATGTTTATATGTGTATATACTACATAATCTTTTTGTATGATGTTGTGACAAATAAATAAATAAATAAAAAAAATAAATAAAAAAATAAAAGGCACCACAGACAGAATCAGCAAGATCCTCCACAAACGCAACATCAAGACAGCATTCCACACAAACCGAAAAATATCCACCATCCTAAGAAACCCCAAAGACAAAATTGAGTTAGAAAATCAAGGAGTATATGAAATTCCATGCCCCACCTGCCCCACCACATACATCGGACAAACCAACAGAAGAATAAGTGCACACATTGAAGAACACAAGAACTCAGTCAAAAAAGAGGAACCAACTTCTTCCCTGGTCCAACATCTTAAAGTCACAGGACATGTTATTGACTTTAAAAAGACCAGAACTATCGCCAAAACTGAACACTTTAACAACAGAATAATCAGAGAAGCCATTGAGATAGAAAAACGCCCACACAGCATGAACAAACGAGATGATACCTCCCGCCTACCAGCCATTTGGAAACCCGTCCTTATTGACAAACGAGTCCCTAACACGAGGAATGACACCAGACCCACACTCACGAGGTCCACACAGGATGTCACCACTGCACATCCACCCAGAAAGCAGACCCAGCCCACACTGATCATGAAGCATGACCAGGGACCAGAAGCCAGACTGCAGCTGCAACATTAGCCATTTCAAACCCCTCCAATCCATACATGCAGCAGACTGACACCCACTATGAAGATGTAGCACCACCACGAAGCCAAACAATAGCAATGCAGCTCACCAGCTCAAATCCCCCTGCAACACAGACTAAACTGAGCACAAGCAAACCCCCACCCAAACAGGACACAACCCCAGCCAATCAGAGCACAAAAATCCCCCCATCCAATCAGAGCACAGCCAAGCTCCCACCCAATCAGTTCAAACCCCCACTAGCAGTTAAAAGGAAGAAACAGCTGCGATCACACATTGCTCCCAGAAGCACGTAGCTGAAGCCTGAAGATAACGAATGAGACTTCTTCGAAATGTCGCCAAGACACTTCCAATTTTACACGGGAGAAAACCCGAACAACCAAAGACCTATAGACATCTATATTCAAATATTTGAATATTATCCCACGTTAAATAATCCCAGGTTAATTAATGGACCTACATTTCAGCAAATTGCACTGGCGGTTCCCTCAGGTCACATGTGGAACCAAAATGTCTCTGATTTCTGCCTGTACAAATTTCTGATCTTATTATAATCAACCCATATAAATAGAGTGGGGGATGACAAAGAAAAGGTTTCTTGCTTCCCAGTCTAGCTGAGAAAGTGCTTGGTCCAAAGATACCCAACCAATTTTCATACTTAACTGGACCCTGGGTTTTCTTTTTGTAGTTTAGCACTTTAACTACTACACTGCTCAGTCATTTTCTTTCTTTTTCCTGTCTCTCCTCCTTTCCCTCTCCTTCCTGATATATCTTGTTGCTTTTTCACTCTTAGGTCAAGATTATTACTTTTATTACAGCTTCAATTCTCAACCCAGTCTAGCACTCAGAGTAAATCCTAGTTTGCGTCAGTCATATTCTGAAGTGAGTTTCAGGGTATTTGAGAGATCCTGTCTAAGATTGTTCCTTAAATATTAGATGTCAGAAGGATGGCAAGCACTATTGAGTAACTCACAGTATACAAGTTTCTCATGCTTGGCTTTTTACCTTGACAATTAGAACACGTCTCTTCATTTTCTAGTTGACAACAAATATACCCTTTTATCAGTCATGTATCTATTCTCCTTCCTTTGCACTCAGTTTCTTAAAGTTAAGTTGTCATAGTATGGCTTCTCTATGCAGTAAGGATTGTGGTAGAGCTGAGAAAATGGGAATTAAAATGTACAGTCCTGTTTTCTGTGTTGGATTCCAACTTCCTATTCATTTACTATGCACTTTGATGCTTTTAAAGTAGCTTTCATTGCCCTTTCTTGTTGTGGGTTACAAATGCAGCATACAGGTAAGGACTCTGAGGAATGGATATAGTTGGCTCTGCCTGCTAAAATCTGTTAAGTCTATCAGCCATGGTTACTTGGCTTTGGGCACATTCACAACACAGTTTCTACTTCTCACACTCTCACAAAGTAGTTTGAACTGAATCTGAAATAATCTGTCAGCCACAAAATGTTGAGAATACAAAGGGATTACCATGAGCTAACCAGTGTTTATCTTCAGATAATCCATCGGAGGATACAAAAAATATTCTATTAATATTCCAAAATAGAATAGAATAGAATAGAATAGAATAGAATAGAATAGAATATAAATTTTATTGGCCAAGTGTGATTGGACACACAAGGAATTTGTCTTGGTGCATATGCTCTTAGTGTACATAAAAGAAAAAATATGTGTACAGGTATTCTTAGATACAACACTTAATGATAGTCATAGGTACAAATAAACAATCAGGAAACAATATCAATATAAATCGTAAGGATACAAGCAACAAAGTTACAGTCATACAGTCATAAGTGGAAGGAGATGGGTGATGGGAACAATGAGAAGATTAATAGTCATGCAGATTTAGCAGATAGTTTGACAGTGTTGAGGGAATTATTTGTTTAGCAGAGTGATGGCATTTGGAAAGAAACTGTTCTTGTGTTTAGTTGTTCTGGTGTGCAGTGCTCTGTAGTGTCGTTTTGAGGGTAGGAGTTTAAAGAAGTTTATGTCTAGGATGCAAGGGGTCTGTAAATATTTTCACAGCCCTTTTTTTGACTCGTGCAGTATACAGGTCTTCAATGGAAGGCAGGTTGGTAGCAATTGTTTTTTCTGCAGTTCTAATTATCCTCTGAAGTCTGTGTCTGTCTTGTTGGGTTGCAGAACCAAACCAGACAGTTATAGAGGTGCAGATGACAGACTCAATAATTCCTCTTTAGAACTGTATCAGCAGCTCCTTGGGCAGTTTGAGCTTACTGAGTTGGTGCAGAAAGAACATTTTTTGTTGTGCTTTTTTGATGATGTTTTTGATGTTAGCTGCCCATTTTAGAACTTGCAATATGGTAGAACCTAGAAATTTGAAGGTCTCTACTCTTGATACTGTGTTATCAAGTATCGTGAGAGGTGGAAGTATGGAAGGGTTTCTCCTAAAGTCTACCATCATTTCTATGGTTTTGAGTGTGTTCAGTTCCAGATTGTTCCGGTTGCACCATGAGGCAAGTTGTTCAACCTCCAGTCTGTATGCGGATTCATCATTGTCGCGAATGAGACCGATCACTGTTGTGTCATATGCGAAGTTCAGTAGTTTAACAGATGGATCGTTAGAGATGCAGTCATTGGTACAGAGAGAAGAGAAGTGGGGAGAGCACACAGCCTTGGGGAGCTCCTGTGCTAATTGTACAGGTATCGGATATGATTCTGCTTAGCTTCACCTGCTGCTTCCTGTTTGTTAGGAAGCTTGTGATCCACTTACAAGTGTATTCAGGTACCTGTAGCTGGTTTAGCTTAGTTAGAAGAGTGTCTGGAATGATGGCGTTGAATGCTGAACATTTGGACTTTTATAAATCCTACAACCAGCAACATATCCAGTCCACATAAAAGGGAAAGCAAGTGAATTGCTTGCATTTTTCCACCCCCCCACCCGCCATGCTTTTAGTTTCAGAATTTTTGTCTGATTACTTGTGAAAAACCCCCAACTAAATTCAAATCATATAAGAGTTTACTATGAAGGGAAAAATCCTGCCTGCAGCTTTATTCTTCTTCTACTACATTGGAAGTGTGCAATAAAATGTCAGTATGTTAGCATTTTACAATCAGGCACTTTGAACTATCCAACCCATCTCGCAAGGTAGTAGTTGGGGAAATAGGAAGAAATAGTATTATATACTGTATGTTTGCCATGTTATTTAAATCAATAAAGGCAAGATTAAAAAAGCAGCATGCAACATTCTTGTGGAAATGATTAATTTTCATAAAGAAATTAGATAATTAAATATGAAACAAGCCTCTATTATACCATACTTTTTAAGACCTCATATCTACATTATAATATCCTGGCAAAGTAGATCACTGTCGATAACATTTTAAAGTATACTTTGTTACTAAAGCTGATCATATAGGATCAATATAAAATAGTAGCATTGCAGTGACTGTCTACTGACCAGTATGAGGTACTATATAACCAGTTTCATTCTTACTTGAACTCATCAGGCAACATTAACCCTTACAGATTATCTATTATTTTAATGAAATGTCTGAAAGAAAACAAACTCAGACAACACCAATAACTTCATAATAAAAATTATGTTCATCTGCTAATTTGACTATAAGCAGAAAGAAAATTTGATTGTTATATGAAAAGTCAAAACCAAGACAACTTTGATGTTGTTAGAGTCAAGATAGAATGATGACATTCTGGAAATTCCCTAACTGAAATTGTAAAAAGAGTTTATGCAATCTGAAAAAAGATTATATGAATTAAACTTTTTTCAACAAATAATGTTTTTAGTACCACGTTCAAAATTTTTGAGCTATTTTGTTTTTCATTTTAAGAACTTTTTTCATTTTTCATTTTCTATTTTTACTGCTAGACCTTTTTAAACTTGTGGTTTTGATTTATTAATGTTGCTACAATAGTAAAATGAATGATACACTTTCACTCCTTATTTCTGTCCACTTTCAGACTAAAGCGCTGTAGGTGTTAATCTGTCAGGGTTTAAGAATGCCTCCTGCAGAACAAAAAAGAAAGGAGGTATATTTTTCATATAGAATTTATTGACTAATCTGCCTACCAGCTGTTGATACAAACAAAGTTTAAAAGCTAAATGCACTGCACTGTAGTCATCAGAGGGCAACACCTGTAATTTCAAGTCTGGAAAAGGGCTAAACATATACAGTATATTTAGATGACTCCTGTTTTGTTTTCTTAGGCTAGTGGATCTTTTGGTTTACTTAAGAGCTTTGGAGGGCTTTAGTTGGTTTGTGTGCTATGGTGATGTGGTATGATTGTAATAATCTGTTGATTGTTTCTGAGATATTTTTAATGTATGGTAATAATAGCCTTTTGATAGCTTGCATGGAGTGTGTTGCAGTGGGTTGTATGATCAGGTATTTTTTGATTAAGTTGTATGGATATCCATTTTCATTGATGTTGTAAAGGTGGTCTATTTCTTTTTTCTGGTGTTCTGGGTTTGTGTTTGTCTTTATCAAAACAATATTTTTACATACATAGCTCCTCTTACGAGAGTTTGGGTTGTTACTTTAATAGTACAGCACTTGTTTAATGTGGATTGTTATTTTTTTTATAGACTTGTGTTTCTAATTTGCCACCATTTCCTCTGCTGATGAGAATATCCAGGAAGGGTAGTGGATTGTTTTCTTATTCACCTGTGAATTTTATTTATTTGAGGATGTTGGTTGTTTCATGGTCTTCTCTAATTATTTCTTGCTTCTTTTGACAAAAATGTCATCTACATACTGGGTCCATATGTTTGGTTGTATGCATGGGAGTGCTATATTTTCTGCTTTGAGTTCTGAAAGTGACTATCATTTGATTTGTTGATATATTGATCCAGCTAACTGAAAGTAGGTTGTGAGCCAAAGATTGTTGACATCCACAATTCTGGATATTTTGATGTCTGTGTATTTGATTACGTTGGTGTGTTGTGTTGTGTTGTACACCTGCCATGATTCTTTTGTTAGTTCTCAATCTATGGATGTAAAGATTGCTGTGATATTGAATGAAATCATAATTACATATTCTATCATTATTTTTCTGTTGGCATTGTAGTGGAGAGGTGATAGAACATTGACTCCCCACTCTGAGAAGTACAACCTTATTTGTAAGTTCTTTAGTATGTTGTACATTGAGGTCTCGGTAATGATGCAAATGTATAAAGTGATATTTGAGCCTGTGTATTTTCAGGTGTCTATAGAAGCCCTAGTGAATGGTTTTCCATACTTATCCTCTGTAGTGGTAATACATGCTGAGATACAATATGAATATTATGCTTTGATTTCTGGCTTGTAAATTTGGAAATGGCATAAGGAACTGCTGCTTGTGAAAATTTGTTGGGGGAAAAACTGCTTCGGCTCTTGAAACTCATTTGCTGATTCTTTGGCTCTTGTTTTCTTTTCCAACAAAAGAAATCTTCATATACTTTAATTCCACGGTGTGTAGAAAACCCTATCTGGTTTTATCTCATAATACTAGCATAGAAGTGAAAGCCATTTCGATTGCAGGAGATGTGTTGGAATTCTCTACATATGGCATTTACACTTATTTCAGAACAGAAATAATTGGTAAAAATGCCAAAAATAATATGCTTCTGAGATAAATTTAATTATGATAAGATTTATAGACGAAAGTAATTCAGTTGCCTGGAAGAAGGAATTTTAGAGGAAAGCAATCTGTCTTATTGAAAAAGCAGGCAGTGAGATCCAATATAATAATAATGCCATATTTCAGCCTCAGGATACTATCTAAAATATGATGTATATTTATTAGAATTTTGCTGGCTTCCTATTTTAATAGGGTACATAGCAAGCATACTTAAAAGAATATGTCATCTAAATAGCAAATTAAGTTTGACAAGAGGACAACATCTGTAAGACCAATGAAATAACATGGAAGTATTGCTCAGTTAAACAGGAGACCAGATTCAGGTGCCTTTTCTAATTAGGATGATTTTAGATTTTTTTTTACCTTCTATCCAAGGATCATCCATCTTTCAGTTTTCATTACTTTCTCCCAAGTAAATGTTTATCTTCTTGATGAGCTTTAACTAAAAGACAAAGTAACTTTATGTTACCTTCAGATTTGGCTTTTATCAATAAAAAAAATAAAAGAACCAGGAAGAAGTCAATATATATATATATACTTGACAATGCAAGAAGATAAATATGCACAATTATAAGTTATTCCTGCTGATAGCAAAACAGCAAATCTTTATGTGCATCCAATAAAGGAAAACATGGAAGTGAGTGGAAGGAAAACTATGAATGAGAAAAGAATCCATTCACTGGATAATTTAACTGAATAATTTAGTATGGCTTTTTTAGGTTTCAGCAAAAAAAAAATATAATCCAGAGAATTAAGTAATAAAGCACCTTATGTGGCTGCCTCTGCCATTATTGTAATTATCCTTTGATAAAGAAGCATTGTGTGAGGCATACTTAGATTCTCTCATATTTTTTTTCTAATTAAAATAGGATTTGAATCTGATTTTAATCAAAAATGCTTTGGAAAAAGAACCTTCTATTTTGTCAAAAGCTTATCCAAAACACAATTTTCATAGCTTTTACTATGAAAATATTTAAATTAATGTTCTATTCCAAGACTGTGATATTGAAGGAGAAACTTGATTTCTTGTAGGGCAGTGGTGCATAACCATAACTGTATACACTGCCAACCCTTAAGATTGCTACTAAATTACAGTCTGGTGAATAAGGAAAGGCATAAAATTTAACAGGTTAATAATGTTAGCTGTTTCTAATACATTGACTATATTAAATTTAAACAAATTTAAAGTTTAATCTAGGTATCAAACATTATTTTTTCCCTAACAGGACCAAGAGTGCTAGGAAGAACTATGTGTTCCAATTTAAGCTATAAAATCCCCTAATCCCAAATATTTCCATTTCAATTAACTAGATACCTTTTACATTCATCTCTCTCTCTATGATGAAGACTCACAGAGAAGGATTTGTAATAAATTCTTATTACTTACATTTTTGTCATGTTTATTCAGTCAAATTCTCAATACAATTTATAGCAGCATTTCAATTTATTTTCAAAAACTGAACTTTAGCTGATTTAGTCAATGATATGAAAAGTTTCCATTAATTGCCACAGAAGTGGAAATTCCATTAATTGCCACCAACACTGGACATTTTTAAAAAAATGTTGGATAGCCATTTGTCTGAAATGGTGTAGGGTTTCCTGCCTTGAGAGGGGTTTGGACTAGAAGACCTCCAAGGTCCCTTACAACTCTGTTATTATGTTAAGTATTGATAAGTAAATGGATGGTGATAGAAATATGGCCTCAGACTACTCCAAATTATTTTTATTTTTCAGAGAATTTATTTATATAAAAAAGCAGATATGCCACATTTTATTTTCTTTATTTCTTTAGTTAGAAAAAGCAAAAGCAAATATTCTTTATATAAGATTGGATTGGATGTAAAAAAGAAAGGTTCTTTTCTTTTTTAAAGCTAAATATTGGTTTCCTGCAAGTTAATTCTTAATTTCAGTGGGACTCCCATCTATATTCAGACAGCCATTCTTTCATCATTTTGTCCACAATCATTTGGCAAAATTAAACATGGCAGGTAAAAACCCATTCATGTGCATTATTTTCTTTTAAGATAATTCAGAATCCAGGCTGTGGTATACAATAGTTCAGAAACCTTAAGACTAAGATACAAAGATGACACATTTACATTATGTGGTTACTAAGGACCCATTCATCTATGTCAGGAGTCCAAACTCATGTTGCCATGGTGGCGTCATGTGACGTATCGGGACTTTCCCCCCCTTCATTAAACCAGGCGCGGGTGTGGCCATGGTCAGCACATGATACATGAGGTCTATGGGCTGGGAGTATGACAGGCCTGATATATGTGTTCTGGGCTAATAATGTGGAATTTCTAGGTGGATTGTAAGCCTAAAAGCATTTGCTTTTAGGCTTACAAGGAATACATGTGTTCCTCTCATATTTCTTACTTATTCATAACCCAATACATTTTATTTATTTATTTGCAAAAAAGTAAAGTATTTTTACTGCCCTGTTCAGCTGAAAAAAGCTCTCAGGGATTTTCACATCATCATAACCATTACCAATGTTCTTACAGTAAAAAGACATGATATAAAAGAAAATAGTGATGGGAAGACAGAAGAAAATAAACTCATGTATCAATCCATAATGTTATCATTTTTTAAATAATGATTGGGCTTGGATACAGTACAGGGAGAGGGGAAAATAAAGACAAGGTTTGCACTGGGATAACCCTGCTTTTCATTTCTCAATCTTTTGTGGAGTGGCAGAGACAATTTTACTATCTGCAATAAACAATGCTCAAGTAAAAGCAGATTCATTATAATTACATTATATTAATATATTTAAAGCAGGAATACATAGAAAAAAATTAAAGTGATTTTCAGGTTCTGAAATTATTGTGAAGGCAGAAATAGAAGGTTATGTAACAAAGTAGAAAATGGCCAGAAACCCAACTGTTAGTTTCTTTCTACCATGGGAAATTGTCACCTGTCATATTTACAGCAATCACAAAGTGATTAGGAGCAAAAGAATTCTGCCAAAAGCAAAATACAAAACCTCTAAAGTAAGATTAGAAGAGTAAATTGCCTTCATAAGGTAGATAAGAGTTGCAGGTATCACTGTCACATTAAAAAAAAGAAGCAGATGGCTGAACGTAGAAAATAAACAGATGATTGATAGTACAAAAGTCAAACAGCAGTGATACAACTAGGGTTGCCATTTAACCAGCTGAACAGTGCAATGCAATCCTGCATTTTTAAATTCCTATTCAACTCAGTGGGATTTAATCTTAAATAGACATGCTAAGGTTGATCCCTTATTTATTAAGCAAACTTCTTGGGGATGTACATGTTTGTCAGATGAATACAATCTGCAGTGTGGGAAATGGAAGAGGGAGAGGAAGATTTACCATAATTGCTCTTACATTGCTAAACAAGTTAAAAACTCCTGCTAGAATTTCTGCTTTTTGTTCTTTCATCTGAATTTTAGAAAACGTGGGTTCCAGGAAAGTATTTCTGGGAGTTGTTTGTGCACAGGCAAGAAATTTATGTATATAAGGAAGCCCGAAACCTTTTGCCATCATATCTTTCTTTAATGTCATCTTAATGTACAAATATTTCCTAATAATCCAAATGTCAACATGAATGCAAACGAACAATGAAAATAATAGAATTAAACTTTGAGAAAGATGGACTCATTGTAAGAACTAAAAGGTTCTTCACATCTCTTCTGGACTCAGTTTCCACCTCCCAAAGGAGGTCCATCTCACAGTTTAAGAAACCAAACATGGAACACAGAAGTCTCAAGTGGTGTTGAAGGAAAGGTAGCCAACTGCCTCCTGTGTGGATTTCATGGAAATGCTGGTGATGTACAGTTAGGAACAGGAGGAGAGGTGCATTGTGGTGGAAGAAGGTGGCTGAATGTATACCATTGCATTTAAATTCTTATTTTTTTTCTTAGTTCTCGCAGAATCTATTCAAGTTCTCTGGGAAACCTAGGAAGCCACAAAACTCAGTTTGAAAAATTTCAGTATAGAAACACATATAGTGTTCATAGTAGGTTTCTTTTAAGTGCATAAGGTAGATGATCCTTCCTTCCTTCCTTCCTTCCTTCCTTCCTTCCTTCCTTCCTTCCTTCCTTCCTTCCTTCCTCCCTCTCTCCCTCCCTCCCTCCCTCCCTCCCTCCCTCCCTTCCTTTCCCAGTGTACATGCTACCCAAATCATCTTCCTCTACAATATTTGTGATGTGTTCTTCTCATACTATAAAGGTCAAGAATACAATCACTTAAAAAGTAAATAAAAATACTGAAATGTTGTCAGCAATCATGTACATTTAAAGAGGTAAGCACAACTCTTTTCCATTCTGGAAGCTTCTTTCTTCAGATTAAAAAAAACAAAGTATCAATAAAATCTATAAAAAAATTCTTGTAAACAGTAAATGTTCTTTGTGTATTCTTGAGGTTTCTTTCTTTTTCATTCCTAACAGTTTTCCAATTTAACTGTGAATATATCTACTGCAAATGTGAGGGTTGTTTTGAATGTGTAGTTATTTTTTGTCAAGGTTACAATTAGTATTTACATATATTGACAACCGATTGTTTAGGGGCATACAACATTTTACAGTCAAAGTTAGTAAAATATACAGTGAGCTATTACAGTGGTTTTCAACCTGTGCTATGCATCATGAATTCTGATGGGCATTTTGTTACAAATATAGAATCTCACCATTAGGAAATGTTTCCAGTCTGACATTACTTGTGGTTTATTTCTTGTTTGTGGATTTACAATAGCAGATTTTAAAATGCAAATTGTACTAGACAACACAGGACCCATTGGATAACTCTTTCCATATATAATAAATAGGTTTGCATTTTTTACCCTCCAGTGACGAATCATGACCCTCAGGAGTTCCTGGTGAAGCTGCCACCTCCTCCTTTTCTTCCCTCCTCCAGAACTGCCTGCCACGTTGTTAAGGGGAGGGAGAACAAAGGGAGATGCAGACCATAATGCTCCAGCATGTCCCCAAGGGTCACCTCTCTTCAAGGAGGAAGAAAGCTCAAGTGCCAGCAGTCCCTAGTCAGCTCTACCTTGCCAATATCACCTAAATATCTCCCTCATTATTCCCTTACTGGTGTCCACTGTTAAGAGATTTGAAATTTTGGCCTCTTCCTAAGCTAATATCCATTCGCCTGTTATGCTGTGACACCAGCTGATTGGACACAGGGGCCAGAGGGAAGTGGGGAAGAGGATGGGATATGCCCCTCCCACATTTCCTTCAACCACATAAACTACAGGTTTCCAGGAAGTGTATTTTGAAAGTGTGGTGGTGCTAAAGTGACCAGAACGTTGTCATATCCCACAATCAAAGGTCCCAGATTTTGGATACATTCTGTATGTTGGCCCATTTGAGGTATGTTGATTCAAAAATTGAAGGTTGCAATGTATCAAACAGACACAAGAGTTTTAGTGTATATAGATGATTTAGCAAATACGATATGGGCAAGGATAACATTATTCAGTGACATTGAAATAGCTATTCATTTGTTAATACTATGTAAACAGTATTAATCATTTATCAAACTATATTGTGTAAAATAAGCACCATGAATCAGTTATTTAAATATATACAGGAAAGGGTATTCATTCAATTAATTGGAAGTGTAAATAACATACAAGAAATTGGACTATGAAACATCTGTTGCTACTGTGCTCCAAATATGCGTATGGTATCATATGTGAAATAAATGTTTAAATTTATTTTTATGATCCTCAAGAAGACCAGTCCTTTGTATATTTTTTATTTTAAAAAATTAATATCTTGGCAAACTACAGTTACTTTTTTTTTTAGTCTGTTCCAAATGCTACATGTTGGGTTGAACTTATTTCACACTTGTACCTTTTGTCGGCAGACTGACATATTCAAATGAAACCTATAAGATGAGTGCAGTATTTATTTTTTAAGCAACCATAAAAAGAACTGCATTGTTAGCAGTCTGCCTTCTTTCTGTGCGACTGAAATTCTAACTAGGTGCTTTGGAACCTTTTTTCTTCATAATACTGTAATAATAATCCATTTCTATAATTGACTTAGCTAACACTTCACTTAGATATTTTTAGCTGGATATATCAATTAATGTTATACCTGGTATAACATATTTGTAGGTCTTCCTAAGTCACAGATTGATTTTTTTTTAATGCTGTTCCTTCATCTTGTCTTCAACAGGTGGCCAAAGAAAGTCCAGATGGTGACTATGTGATTGAAGCTCCACTCCTTTGTCAAAAGCATTACACATATTGTTCCTTAAGTTTTTACTCTTTATTTATTTATTTGTCAAACACAACAGTATATAAAAGTATAAGCATGAAATAACCATACGAATTGGATACAATCAAAGGGAACATTAGGACAGGAACGGTAGGCATGCTGGTGCTCTTACGCATGCACCTTACAGACCTCTTAGGAATGGGGTGAGGTCAATAGTAGATAGTCTTTGGTTAAAGCTTTGGGGATTTTGAGAAGAGACAACAGAGCCAGGAAGTGCATTCCAGGCATTAAAAACTCTGTTACTGAAGTTATATTTTCTACAATCAAGATTGGAGTGGTTCACATTAAATTTAAATCTATTGTGTGCTCGTGTATTGTTGCTGTTGAAGCTGAAGTAGTCTTCGATAGGAAGGACATTGTAGCAGATGATTTTATGAGTTATACTCAGGTCATGCTGAAGGCGGCGAAGTTTTAAATTTTCTAAACCCAGGATTTCAAGTCTGGTGGCATAAGATATTTTGTTGTGATCAGAAGAGTGGAGAATTCTTGTAAAATATTTCTGGACATGCTCAATTGTATTAATGTCCGAAATGAGGTGTGGGTTCCAGACAGGCGAGCTGTATTTGAGAATTGGTCTAACAAATGTTTTGTATGCTCTGGTTAGTAGTGTAATCTTTCTGGAGAAGAAGCTACGCAAGATTAAGTATACAACTCTTAAAGCCTTTTTGGCGATGTAGTTGCAGTGGGCGTTGGCACTTAGATCGTTTGATATGAAAATTCCAAGGTCTTTGATGGGGTGAGGGACATTTACAAGGTAATGTCCATCAAGCTTGTATTTAGTGTTCTGATTCTTTTTTCCAATGTGTAAGACAGAGCATTTGCTGGTTGAGATTTGGAGTTGCCAAATTTTTGACCATTCCGACAGTTTTGGATCCCATTGCTTCTTCGATTCTTTTGTTGGTTTGACACATTTTCCTCTGCCTGCTTACCAGGCAGTTGGCTTTTATCTTGTTGATTTTTCAGTTATTACTGTGACTGCCTCCCACTTTGGGAAGAGCAATTTTTCCACCAGGGAGAGTACTCTGACACTCTGAGTTATTCTGACACACCCAAACTCACCCTTGCCATTTCTTTTATGACTTTTTTTAAAAAAATGCTCCTATTGTAATTCAAAAGGATGAAATATGTTTAAACCAGGTTAACAGCTGATAATGTCTGTACTGTTTCTAGATTAAAGTATGATAAGGGACTTGGAAAAGTTTTAGTTGTATTAAATCTTTCCATCTCTAATTCCACTTTTCTTAAGAAGAAATCTTTACAGTGGAATTTCTGAAATTCATAGACAATCTACTGGCTGCCAAGAAAAGAAGTCTTGAAGGGCAAATAGTTCCAGCCTTAATTCCTTTTAGATATATTGAATAATGATAGTCATTCATTTGAAACAAGTGACTATAGTCCATGTGACAAAGATAATAGGTTATTATGTAGGAAGTTATACAATTATAGAATTTTTTTCTTGAATAGGTAAAAAAAATGGATAGTCGTATTAAATCCTCCTATCCTGCCCTGCCCTGCCCTGCCCTCTCCCCTTCCCTTGAGATAATCCTCTGGAGAAGAAGCTGCCCATATATCCAAGCCTAGCTTCACTTTATTTTGAATATGTCCATTTTTGGGTTCCAGCTTTGATGGTGAGGGTACGGATGAGATGTTAGCAATCAGCCAGATTTAAATAATTATGATATACAACCTGAAATGCCAACATTAATCTCCACATATTAGTATAAGGTAAGAATTAGTTACCACAATGATAGCTATTGGAATCAATGAGTTAATGATAAAGAATGGTGTAGTAAGAATAACACTTCTACTTCAATGCTAAATCATGAATTACACTAGTTACTTTTACTGTTTTTTCATATGACTGAATCATATAGTTAGATTACTTCTTTTATTCAAAGATTGAAACAGCTCTTCTAGGTAGTAATATTCTATTAATGAAAAAAAAATGTATAAATGAAAATGCCTCTTGTCTCATTGCTTCACATTTCTTCACTGTCTGTAACAAAGTCAATTAGTACTGTCACACAATTTCACTTGTTCATAAAAATATTTCCAGCTCATCTATATCAATCAATCTCATGTTTGGGTATTTTAATAAAACAATTGAACTGAATCAAATTGTTAATAGAATGCAAATTGACATATGTGACTCAACTAATTTAGAATA
The DNA here is from genome assembly GCF_028640845.1 of Ahaetulla prasina. Lineage (NCBI taxonomy): Eukaryota > Metazoa > Chordata > Lepidosauria > Squamata > Colubridae > Ahaetulla > Ahaetulla prasina. The sequence continues at coordinate 54,112,547 of NC_080544.1, read as the reverse complement.
TTCATAAATTAAAGCAACTTTAACAAAACCTACTACATTTCACAGAATTGCATTTTAACCTAGGAAGTTTTCACATTTCACAATTTCACATTTCATAATTTCAGTGTGTTTCATTTAATAGAAATTAGCCTAACCTTTTACTTCCATTCATGATAATTATTATTTATGACAGAAACACAATGAGTGATAATACTCTCAATTTTAGGGAAATTATTCTAATTATCATGAAAAAGACATTGATACATTTTTTCACAGAGAATTGCCTCTATTACTGAACACAATAACCTTTTGGCTCAACAGCATTGGTAGCATCTTAGACATATTTCTAAAACTCCCGGATATTCTTCTGTGCTGGAAGAAAAAACCTTAACCATCATGTACTTCCATTCTGGTGTAAATCAGTTAATATTTTAATTTTCAAATTTTAAAACTGGTTCACATGGATTTCCCATTTTTACAATAAAGTGTCCTATAGGTAGTTCTCGACTTTCGATTACAATTGAACCTAATTTTATATTGCTAAGAAAGATATTTGTTAAGTGAGTTATGTATTGACTTATTTAATATGTGAAATTTATATGATGTGATATTTTTCACTTCGGTCGTTAAAAAACAAAAAACAAAAGCAACTTGGCGTGCTTACATCTGTTATTGGAAAAGTTTTAGTAGAATTCTAAAATCCATGATGTATAACAAGTTTAGAATGTTGTGATTAATAAGAACTTTTTTCCTCACAGAAATCTATTTCTTAATATTAGAAAAATCAGGCTGATAACATAATTCCTCTTGAGGATTTGCTCATTCCAAATGCAATGGATATATTTCAGACCCAATTTTTTGTGGTATTTAACCAGAAACATAAATATCACAAATGTGAGGTTCTTTTCCAAGTTTCAGACTACTTGGGTATGCCATTTGTCTGTAATCCGTATGGTCTTGAAAAACAAATTAACAAATAATTATAGTAATAATGCTGATCAAAGATATGCACATTCTGCTACTTATGAAACTAATGAAAATTGATTAGTTTTTTGCTTTTTAACTTAATTTAGCCAGCTGTCAATTCCTTATATGTGAAGATAATTATTGTTTGATAGATTTTTACATCTATTACAGGTTTGTAAGGGGCTAGGACATTGAGCTTGTCGATCGAAAAGTCAGCAGCTCAGCGATTCGAATCTCTAGTGCTGCCGTGTAACAGGGTGAGCTCCCGTTACTTGTCCCAGCTTCTGCCAACCTAGCAGTTTTGAAAGCCCATAAAAATGCAAGTAGAAAAAATAGGGATCACCTTTGGTGGGAAGGTAATAGCATTCCATGTGCCTCTGGCGTTGAGTCATGCTGGCCACATGACCACGGAGAATTCTTCGGACAGCGCTAGCTCTTCGGCTTTGAAACGGAGATGAGCACCGCCCCCTAGAGTCGGCAACGACTAGCACGTATGTGCGAGGGGAACCTTTACCTTTACCTTTAAGGACCAGAAGGATCTTAATTTTTGATGGCTGTTTGTACTTTTATTATTGCAAATTGACAGTTTCATTTTGTTGTTGTTCCAAGAGTATTAAAAGGAGGGTTATTTCTTAATTTCTTGATATTTTTTTGAGTGAGTTAATGTTAAAGCAAAATGTAATTGTTGATCTAATTAGATGAAATGTTGCAAGTGTACTTATTTACACCCATCTGTGCTAAATATATTTAAAGAAAAGAACATTCTTTAGCAAAAAAACCCAAAACCCAACCCTAAATTGTCATGCAAATGAATGAAGAATAAGTTTTATCAAAATCATTAGATATCTTTTGAAACCTGGATGTGAGGCACAATTAGTGAAGAAACTTAAATAAATCTAAGCCGATAGTATGAGCTTTAATGTAACAGGACAGCGCTTAATTTGATATTAGATTACTTTGATGGCCATGCTATTGCAATCCCATTAAAAGAAGCTTTTCAACAGTGAAGACACTTTGTTATATTTTTAAAATAGCAGTCTCATTTAGTTGGTATCCAGAATTATTTGAATAATGGGACCTTTTTTGTATGTATTAGTCCTCATTAGTGTATGATGTAATTGGAAAAATCCTTCTGTGTTACAAATTTAAAATTTAGCAAGACATCTAATAAAAAACATCATTTCTAAAGCCAATTACTATGGAACATATATCTGTCCTATTGAAAAAATATTTCAATAATCTCATATCTGATTTAGGATTCAAATAAATTTGTCTCATAACACGAGTGTTTGAATTCTTTCTTGACATAGTGGACATCATACAATCATTACATTACAAAGGGATCAATGTACCCCTTCACACCTTTCTTATTAGTGGCACTGTAATTAAAGAACAATTTGATTTGAATTTGATTCAGCTGCATGCTGATGGTTTCTATATAAAACTCAAATTCTGGAAGCCTGCTTTATGCAGATAGTCTTCTGAAGTATAAAAAAGCTTAATTCATAATGAAGCAGGTTTTATCATATATTTTACAAATTCTACTATTAGTAACTAAGATAAAGTGACATATAGATTTGCTGGCCTAAATATTGCAATTGGAAAGGCTGACTCTATGCTACTGTTTTGAATTGATAAAAAGTACTAACAACAACTCTTTTTATTTTTGTTATCTCCACTAAATCATATATTGACGTAAGATTAACTGCTGCTCTGCAAAACAGTATCAACCGAGTCTTATACCATGCTATTACCTATCTTTCTGGTTTGTTTGTTTGGATGAGCATTTGTGTGCATGTGTTTGTCCTATCATACAATTGAAGAAGAAGCTAAAAATTGCAAATGGCACCAGTTATGCCAGTAAAAACAATTGTACATGAATGAAAAGCTACTGATGCACTGCCTAACCCATCCCAAACAATATGTCTTGATTTTTTTCTTAATATGCTTTCTAATTATTTTTTAAAAAATTGGTTCCTTTTTATTAGTTTATAATATAAAATACAAAAATTCAAATGCAAATAATAGGAAAATTAGGAGAGGGAAAAGGGAAAGTAAAAGTGTAGAAAAGAAGGGAAAAAGAAAGAAAAGGAGTTGACCTCTGACTCCTTTTGGTGCAGAAGAATAAGATAGTAACATCATACCTCAACTTTTCACTTTTACATAATAGTATAAACTAGCTATTTATATAACAATGAATCTGTTGTGTCTCGCCCGCTCCCCCTGCCGCAGCCGGGCCACTCTTATCTCCTGCCAGACACTGATAGTGCTGAAGAATGTCCTGGCATGCCTCCAGCCCCCAGCCCTGGCACTAAGCCCGGACAGGCTGAACAAACAAACCTCCCTCCGATAGCATGTGTGCCTGAAGCCAGCCACGAGCTGAGATTACCAACAGCTGGAGACGAAACGATGCAATGGATAGACCCACGCTTCCGGAGAATGGAGAGGCGGCGTCAACAGAAGGAAGGGAGGGGCAGGCCTGGATAAGTGCTGAGTCATGGAGCCACACCCCATGGCCTATATAAAGGATCTGCTTTCTGGCATTCTCTGAGTCAGGCAAAGTCTAACTTGGATTGCTGAAGTCACTTCCTGGTCTCCTGCCTGCCTTGAGAACTCTGATAGGACTTTGGCAGAGCTGCAGAGGCACGCTTGATATGGACTTCCCCGACCCGGCCGTCAGCGGAGGAGTGGGACATGACAGAATCTATCTAATCTGTAAAACCCCAAATCAATTTTTTTTTCATTTTTTCCACGTCAAGCAAAAGTTCAGAAGGGGTTTCCAAGTAGAAACAAAAATAATTGTGCTTTTTTTGTTATTCAAAGCAGTCGATTTAGTCATCTCTCTAACTCCATCAACTTTTGCAGCTATTCATCCATTGTGGGAATTGAAGTGCCCTTCTATTTTTATGTGTAAAGTAACCTTGCTGCCGTCAACGTACATAATATCAAAGCTCCAAAAAAAATTTATTGTCTTTTTCCATTAAATCCAAAAGAAATATATCTTTATATTCACTTTAAGAATCTTCTATATTAGAATCTGATTCTAATATTTGTTTTTTTTCTTAACATTGAAAATACTGCCTTCTAGAACTTATTTTCAAATTTTCATATTTTCAAATGGTCATAGTTTTGCACTTCTATTCCAATGCTTATTTTGGACATTAGTTGATATTTTGATTTCTTGCCCGCTGTCAAAATTCTGAAAAACTGGAGCTATTTTTAGCATTTAAAAGCCTGGCTCATGTTGGCATTCCAATGCCACTGATTTTTTTAAAGACAATTTGAAAGGAAGAGATATACTTGGGTAGATCTTTAATACACCTGCACACAAATGACCATTTCCTTAAAGCTTTTGATTTTTGTTGCTGTAGAGTTTTTGTAAGTACAGATAGGTGGTTTTCAGTCATTGTTTCAGATTGGCAGAAGTGAAGACAATCAAGACAAACTACTTCTGAAAATTTGGAAAATGCTAATTGTGGCAGTGTGCAAATGTAGAATAGAATATAAAGTGAAGTGCTCATGAATATAGCCCATTTATTAATTCTTTAGATCCGTTTCATACAATCACAGAGTTGACCTGCATCTGCCGATCTCTGATTCATTTTTACAGATTTATCACTGGATAAATCTGGCTATATTGTACATCTTCTGAAAGAACTTCAATTGATACTAAATGTGGCAGTTCATGTAGTAGCAAATTAAAGATGCCATAGACATATAACACGCATCTTAAAATTCCTACGATAGTTATCAATATGTTTCTAGATGCTGGTTTGACCTAGAATGGCTTTGTACCAAGGGATTAAAGGGACCACCTCTTTTGCATAGAGTTGGTCTTCCAATTTATCCAATGTCCCTCTAACATATATTAATTGTTTACCAGATGGGGATGTACTGAGTGACAAAAAGGATTTTCAAGCAATATCTTTTTGTAACAGCTCCCCATGTTACAGAATACTTCCTTTTAAGATTATATTGGCACCCTTTACAGAAATTCTTAAAGATGGAGCTATTATGGTAGCCCTTTGGTGAATGCTGTTTGAATGTTTGATTGTTCATGTATTCACTTTTATATTTTTATTCATTTATTTGACAAATTTAGGTAGCACTCACTCACTTTTATTCTATATTATGCTTTTATGTTTAAATCATTGGATGCCATTTTTGTTGACTCCAGTGATACATAACCACAACAGATAATAAAGAAATTAATTTGTTTATCTTTACAATCAATTTTATTAATTATTTGTGACTTATTATAAATTTAGTTATGTTCTTATCAAAACACCCACTTATTTAAATTCTAAGACTGGGAATTGTCTCTTCAACTGCTAGGAAGCTAAAATGATGAGAAATAGGATTTGTTTATTTTTACTTCAATTAAGATTTGTTTATTTATTTATTACAACTACTATTTTGTCACTTCAATGAGGTAAACCTTAATTCTGGAGAATCAGTCTATTATCAAGACAAAGAAGTGATGCAATTTGTTGCCACAAACCACTTTGCATTATCTTGCAGCTCTATATTAAAAACCAATCTTTGCCTCCTCTTAACCTTAGATTCTACGTCTGATCTTTCTGCCATTGGAAAAGTAACCATCAAAAAATTCTTTACAGGTGCAGTGATAGTCCAGAAGCCTGTTATGATGAAGTCTGTAAATGGATTGCTTTTATTAGCTTTTCTTAGCTTTGTTACTCACATATAGAAGCTAGAAAAAGACTTGTTTGCACAATGCTGGTGTATAAGCTTTTTTGGTTTTGGCAAGTGATGGAAGGTTTTTAGAGAAGAATGCAGACTTACTGTAGACAGACTCGGAGTTCATCCACATAGCTGCTAATCACCACAGAGAAACACTGTGCTAACCATTTTAGAGGACATGACCTCATGATGCAGCTTCCATCTGACTCTAGACCACTGTGGAGGCAGTCTAAATTCATCTTTAGCTGATCCAGTTTTAAATAGTGCTTTCTGTCTTCCCCTTTCAGCATATTAATAATCCAGAATATCTTTCATGATGAGGCAGTCAGGGGCTGGCATCTGCTGAACGTCAGCTGGCTTCGATCACTTAGTTACACCCTCCATGGCTATTTTGCCTTGACAAAAAGACTTGATGGCTAGTTTCTGGGAATTTCTTGAGAAACATACTAACTATGGTTCAAAAACCTTCCACCAGGGCTCTTTCTATACATCAGTATACCCTCACCACATCTCTGACATCAATACAATTGCACGTGTCCAGAAATATTTTACAAGAAGAGTTCTCCATTCCTCTGAAAACAATAAAATACTTTATCCCACCAGACTTGAAATCCTAGGCTTAGAAAACTTGGAACTCCGTCGCCTTCGACAAGACCTAAGTTTAACTCACAGAATCATCTATTGTAATGTCCTTCCTGTCAACTTCAGCTTTAATTGCAATAATACTAGAGCAACTAATAGATTTAAACTTAATGTCAACCGCTTTAATCTAGATTGCAGAAAATATGACTTCTGTAACAGAATCATCAGTGCTTGGAATACTTTACCTGACTTTGTGGTTTCTTCTCATAATCCTAAACGTGCCTACCGTTCCTGTCCTATTGTTTTTCTTTTCTTCTTCCTATATATATATAGAATAGAATAGAATAGAATTTTTATTGGCCAAGTGTGATTGGACACACAAGGAATTTGTCTTGGTGCATATGCTCTCAGTGTACATAAAGAAAAGATACGTTCATCAAGGTACAACATTTACAACACAATTGATGGTCAATATATCAATATAAATCATAAGGATTGCCAGCAACAAGTTATAGTGATACAGTCATAAATGGAAAGAGATTGGTGATGGGAATGATGAGAAGATTAATAGTAGTGCAGATTCAGTAAATAGTTTGCTTATATATATATAATATATATGCTTATACCTCCTATATTTACTCATATATGTGTTTATATACTATATAATCTTTTTGTATGATACCTACATATATTGTTGTGACAAAATAAATAAATAAATAAATAAAATAAATAAACTATTCTAGAAAACTATATTATTATCCAGATTGCCAATTTTAATTTCCTCTTCTTTTATATATTTAGACTGAGCAAACCTTTTACCATATTTGCTTTAAGCAAAACATATTGATCTAACAAGAAAAGGTGTCCAGCTGCCATGACTCAACTTCCAGATGATTGTTTTGTAACCAACTTCCAGATGATTGTTGTTTTTTTTGGCATTGTCAGTTTAGTTTTTGTATTTTGAATATTTGAATGCCAATTATCATGTATTTGTTATAAACTCAGTAAAGGTAAGCAAGTAGGTACTATTTATATACATTAATATACTGGTTTTCTGGTATATTATAATATGACAGTTCAACAGTTTTTCAAACGATTTGTAGACTAGTTTGTAAAAAAAAGGGAGGGCATCTGTCAGTTGATTTAAATTGGAGACAGATATATTGCTACTTTTGATCTAAATTAGCTCTTTATGACAACAAGGAGTTTTAAGTGGCAGGGCTTCCTACTGCTTTGATTACTTTATGGGAGTTGGTTTGCTCTATTTTAATTTTGCATACTCTGTGGGATGCTTTTAAGTGCTGTCCACTTTGACTATTTACTGCTAGTGATGTTGTTTCTTTGTGCCCTTAATGATTTTGAATGATTGGGAGAAAATTAGCAAGACTCCTGCCAGTTTCCCTATACTTGCCCAAGTAGCAGGTGGCTTTGTAAATCTCTTAAAAAATATCCTGGCTTAGCATAGGTGGTGTGGAGGACAGACCTGGAATATAATTCTGAGCTGTCTCTTGAACTGCAGTACAAATCCATCCTGCTTCTCCACCCAAATTCTGTCAGAAAATAGTACTCATCCTCTACCTACCTGTCAGCTGGACTATTTTTGGACACAGGTCTACCAATTTTACACAAAAACGGGAAACCTGTCACTCAGGCAGCTTGAAAGGTAGCTAAAGCCTCCATAGCAGACTTCTGTTGCCCAAGCTTACCCAAAACTTCAGTGGGTTTTTTTTTCCTGTTGGCTGCTGTAGAACCTGGGAGAGGATACAAAGTTGGGAGATTCCAGCAATTTTCATTCCATAATTTATCCTAGAATAAAATTGTAAAAATAGGATCAGACATTACCCACATAATTGAGTTGGATGCTAGCTTATCTGTCAGGCATCAAAAATTAGGTAGATTTTGCTGCTGACTCAATTGGAGGAGTACCTATTAATGCAGTCTAGAGAACTCTAAAGTTTTCTGTCATAGCAAGAGGCAGAAAAGTCTCCACAGAAACTTACAAATTTTGCATAAAATGGAGGAATCTATGGAGGGATTGCAAAGCAGTTGAAGTGACCAAATGTGATGGCTTTCTTTGCTCTAACCAGCTTTCAGAGGTTTTTTTCTCCCCAAAATGTCATCAGAATGAATGAATCACTCCTCAATAGCTAATGAGAAACCTACCAGAAAAAAGATTATCATCAGAAACAATGGCTGAACAGAGAAGCATTTAACATTAATATTAAAATAGATGATTAAGAACTAAACATTCAAACACTCTTGTCTATATGGACAGATCTATCAAAATTGCTTTCTCCTGCAGTTTTTAAATTCTTCAATGCTGAATTTTTTATCAATACATATGCATGTTTTGATAAAGCTTTTTTAGAAAATAAATGAAATGGTTTTCCAGATATCCTTAATTTTTATAAATGCCAAAAAAGCCACATGTATGAATAATTGTAGCACTGTTGTTTGAAGTATTGTGGAGAGTTGGGTAGCTTATAAATTAAATAAAGTATTGAACAATTTAGTTCTCAAAGTTTATAATCTGAATGATAGTTGCTATTAATTTGATTAATGGATCCAGCTCTTAGAAACAATAAAGTGATGAAGATAATTTGTATTAAATAGTATTATTATCAGAAGTATTATCATAACTGGTACCAAATGAAAGAGTTAATGAATTATTTGATACTCTTATATTTACTTGTTAATTTGTTTTCTCTTATTTGAGGATTTGTGCTGGCAGAAACTGGGATTTGATGCAATTAACAAAGGCTGATAGGCAATAGGCAAGTCTTAAAAATGCCAAGGCTGGAATATGAGACCACTATTAAGAAATCAATCCCTTAGAGCTTATTATTTTAAAATGTGATTAATTTTTACTATAACATGGGCTTTCAAAATGTTTGACCAGGTAAAGCAGGTGAAGCAGTGTTATGTATTCAAATATTTCTACTCTTTAGTGCTTAGTGTTTCCATTTTTATAATAATCCAGGGATAATGACAATTGAAATGAAGCCAGTACATTTATTTTCCATTAAGTTATTAATTGTACAACAGTACACCAAAGAAATAGAACTATAAACCTTCTTTGAAGTCTGAGATCGGCAGTGAATTTTATGGCATATAATGCAGATAAAGAAAAGAAGTCTGTGCAAGAACTAGCTGAACAATACCAGCTGATCTCATAATATTTGAAGATGTTTTTTGAGCATTGAAGTGGGACACATCCATTCACTTGAAACTCCTATACTCCTTGAGTTGCCTATTCAGTTCAAAAGTGCAGACAAATTGTATTTGAGGAGCCATCATGCCTAATGCGATTGGCCTTCCTCGCCCGCTCCAGAAGAAAGGGCTTGCTACAGACTGAGGAGACTGTGGAACAGTCTGTCTTCAGAGGTGATTTTGTCTTAAACCCTGATTTTGCTGGCTGGCCCCAAAAAGGATGCTCTTCACTAGAATTGACTTTTGGACAAAACCAAACCCTCACCCCTATGCTGTCCATCCCTTGGTTTTAGTTCTTATTGAAATCTTCTTAATTTTAACTGGTTTCATATTTATCTTTTTACTAGTTTGTAAGCTGCCAAGAATCACCTTATCAGTGAGATGGGTGGCATATAAATGTGATAATTAAATAAATACATTTGAAAAAGCTCATTTATGAAAACATAATTTGCTGTACAAGGTCTCATGAGTAGGAATTCTAAATGTGTGTAGCAGCATACATCTATATTTCTGGGCACTGTACAGCAGTTTTGATACAAAGACAAAAAAGTGCATTAGAGTGCATGTCCCACTACCATTTTATATCAAATGCAGCTGCATGATGCCAGAACTGGAATAGTTCTTTTAAAGACTTAGAGACGAGTATTATTTTGCATCTTTTGCATCTGCTCTGATACAGTCTTTTGCTTTCAAAGCCAAAGCTTGCATAATCCTAATTTTATACACCAAAGCATCTTTTAAGCACAAATTGTCCGATATTATGTTGTGATTATAAGATTCAGACTACTAATCTGAACAATAACAAAATTTCCAAAGCAGCAGCAGTATATCTGAGGTGCTAGGTGTACACTTTTGTGTTTATTTACTCATGAGGCCCACTGATGTTATAGTATTTGGTGTTCCAACAATTGTATCACTATGATATACTTTGCCAAATGAACAGGCAGGACAATAAAATTATTATGTTTAAAAATATGAAAAGCAAAAAGACTGTTACTGGGGAGACGATAGAGATAATTTGTTCAAAGTATTTTTAGAATCATGTCATGCTATCAATATTTAATATTGAATTCTTTTTGCTGTGAGAAATACTTTGGAAGAAATAGTAGGAAAAAACTGTGAACTCACTTGCAGTTCATCTCTGCCATAAAATTCATTGAACAATTAAAGAGATAGAAAGCAGGTGCTGCTGTTTTTCTAATACTATTATTAAATATTTCAATGTAACTGTATGATAAAACAACACTAATATTGCATACATGCTTTCTTTAAAAACCAAAAACAGATGCTTTAATTTATGAGACTCTTATTTCAGTTTTTTAGAAAGCAAATAAATAAAAAAATCTTTAACTGCTGGATGTACAATTGAACATATAACTCTTGGATTCAAATATTTGGGTAACATTTGTAATAAAAGAATCTTCCCAATTAGTATGTTCTTATAAGCATTTTTTCTAGGCTGGATTTCTATAAATTCTTCAACAAGCTAGTTTCTCTCAATCTGGAACCGAAGTTATATAGCAGATTTCTTTTGCCTGAAGGTCCTTTGATTGCTCTTGGATCCTTTCACCCTCAGCACTGGTTCTGGTCTTCATAACTTCTCACAGCAGGGTTTTCTCATATTGGACAACTTGCTTGTATTTCAGGAATGAACTCTGTTTTTTCCAGCAACTGATCAATGTCACTAACCAATTTACTCCAATGCAATCTTTTAAACTATAGCTTAAACCATTCCTCCCACCAGTTACAATTAAATTACAAATATTGTATGCCTCAGAACACAGGAACAAAGTAGGCTTCTGGTTATTTGGTTACATATTAACTCAATATATCAACAATAATTTGTTCATTATATTACCATATCTCATAATCACCATAATTATCATTGTGGTACAGTAATATAAGCACAATGAATATGTGTACATACCAGATGTTTGCTAAAGAGATTACAATTCAATTTTTTCAAAAAGAGGAAGAAAAAGGACAGACAAAAGGTTGCTGGTCTCATGCGCATTATGCAGAAAGTTATGTTTTTCATCTCTCAACCACCACGATGAGGTTAGAGAAACAGGATTGCTTTTGTGTGATCATCCCAATCTTATGAAATACCTGACCCTGTGATGTTGGACTAATTCCTTTCTTGTTAGGAAAGAGTATCGTCTTCCGCCAAAATTATGGAGTTTAGCTGAATGATTATCATGTTGCTATATATCAGATCAATGACTGATTTATGTTTTCTATGGTGTTATGTTTTATGATTTTTAATGTGATTATTATGATATACCCAGATGCTATGATTTGAATGGCATAAAGGAAGGAAGGAAGGAAGGAAGGAAAGAAAGAAAGAAAGAAAGAAAGAAAGAAAGAAAGAAAGAAAGATGGATATGCATGTGAATATAAATATAAGCTGAGTTATATTTCCATAATGGAAATATAGTTATATTTGTTGTTGTTAGTTGCGAAGTCGTGTCCGACCCATCGCGACCCCATGGACCACATTCCTCCAGGCCTTCCTGTCCTCTACCATCCTCTGGAGTCCATTTAAGCTCATGCCTACTGCTTCAGTGACTCCATCCAGCCATCTCGTTCTCTGTCGTCCCTTTCTTCTTTTTGCCCTCAATCTTTCCCAGCATTAGGCATTAGTTATATAGTTATATATATAGTATATATACCATAGTTTGTCATGTTTTCAAAGTATTCAAATACATAATTATTTGTGTAATAGCTATGAAAGTAATAGTAAGTAATGTCTATGCAAGTAGCGACTATGTAAGTAATAGTAAGTAATAGTAATAAAATATAGAAATTTTAGCTATTATTATTATTTTTTTGATGTGCAAACTCATTGCCAACATAGCAGTTTGGTCTTCTCTGTGCACCTTTCAGGCTAGTCTATTATGGCATTCAGCAAATCTGCCTTAAAGCTGGGTCTAGGGATACAGATAGTCCTGTTTATGACCACACCTGAGCTCAACATTTCTGTTGTTTAAACTATTCTAGGACCTACCTAGTGGCAATGAGGGAGGCGTTCTTACGCCTCCACCCTCATTGCGTCGGCAGATAACCACCCGGCCGCCCTGTTTCAGGTGACCCGCTCCTTCCTTCATCAGGAGGTGCGGGATAACCCTTTGCAGGGACGAGCCGAGGAGTTTAGAGGTTATCTATACGATAAAATCGCTCAGCTCCGGGACGGTCTGGACCGAAATTGGGATGATCCAAGCGAGGGAGAGGAGGCACGTCTTGTCGAGTCTGTTTGGGATGAGTTTGACCCTGTGGCTCCCGAGGACGTGGACAGGTTGTTGGGGAGGCTTCACGCCACGACATGTTTACTGGACCCACGTCCTTCCTGGCTGGTACTGGCCACTCAGGAGGTGACACGAGGCTGGCTCCAGAGGATTATCAACGCTTCTCTGTTGGAAGGGGTTTTCCCTGCCGCCTTGAAAGAGGCAGTGGTGAGACCCCTCCTCAAGAAGCCCTCCCTGGACCCAGCTATTTTGGGTAATTATCGTCCAGTCTCCAACCTTCGCTTTGTTGCGACGGTTGTAGAGAGTGCTGTGGCGTGACAGCTACCCCAATACCTGGATGAAGCCATCTATCTAGACCCGTTCCAGTCCGGCTTCCGACCCGGATACAGCACGGAGACAGCTTTGGTCGCATTGGTGGATGACCTCTGGAGGGCCAGGGACAGGGGTTACTCCTCTGCCCTGGTCCTATTAGACCTCTCAGCGGCTCTTGATACCATCGACCATGGTATCTTGCTGCGCCGGTTGGGGGGATTGGGAGTGGGAGGCACCGTGTATCGGTGGTTCTCCTCCTATCTCTCCGACCGGTCGCAGACAGTGTTGACAGGGGGGCAGAGGTCGACCGTGAGGTGCCTCACTTATGGGGTGCCGCAGGGGTCGATTCTCTCGCCCCTTCTGTTCAACATCTATATGAAGCCGTTGGGTGAGATCATCAGTGGCTTCGTGGTGAGATACCAGCAGTACGCTGATGACACCCAGCTGTACTTTTCCACCCCGGGCCACCCCAATGAAGTTGTTGAAGTGCTGTCCCGGTGTTTGGAAGCCGTACGGGTCTGGATGGGGAGAAACAGGCTCAAGCTTAATCCCTCCAAGACGGAGTTGGCTGTGGATGCCGGCATCCCGATTCAGTCAGCTGCAGCCGCAGCTGACTGTTGGAGGCGAGTTACTGACCCCAAAGGATAGGGTGCGCAACTTGGGTGTCCTCCTGGATGAACGGCTGTCGTTTGAAGATCATTTGACGGCCGTCTCCAGGAGGGCCTTCCACCAGGTTCGCCTGGTTCGGCAGTTGCGCCCCTTCCTTGATCGGGATGCCTTGTGCACAGTCACTCATGCGCTCGTTACCTCTCGCTTGGATTATTGTAATGCTCTCTACATGGGGCTCCCCTTGAGGTGCACTCGGAGGCTTCAGTTAGTCCAGAATGCAGCTGCGGGTGATAGAGGGAGCTCCGCGTACCCCCCCCGTAACACCGCTCCTGCGCAGACTGCACTGGCTACCTGTGGCCTTTCGAGTGCACTTTAAGGTTTTGGTTACGACCTTTAAAGCGCTCCATGGCTTAGGGCCTGGGTACTTACGGGACCGCCTGCTGTTACCGCATGCCTCCCACTGACCCGTACGCTCTCACAGAGAGGGACTTCTCAGGGTGCCGTCCACCAAGCAATGTCGGCTGGCGGCCCCCAGGGGAAGGTCCTTCTCTGTGGGGGCTCCCACACTCTGGAACGAGCTTTCCCCGGGTTTACGTCAAATACCTGACCTTCGGACCTTCCGTCGCGAACTGAAGACACATCTTTTCACTCGCGCGGGGCTGGCTTAAATTTTATCGATTTTAAATTTTCTATTAATAATTTTAAATGGGGTTTTAGTTTATTATATATTTTAAACTTTTTAGGCCAATTATAAAATAAGTTTTTTAATTTGCATTTTAAATTGTAAATTGTATTGCCTGTTTTTTACTTTTGCCCTGAGTCCTTTGGGAGAAGGGCGGTATAAAAATCAAATAAATAATAATAAGACATTTTTTTAAGTGAGTTTGCCCCATTTTATGACCTTTCTTGCCACAATTGTTAAGTGAATCATTGCAGTTGTTAAATTGGTAACAGAGTTGTTAAATAAATCTGGCTTCCTCATTCTCTTTGCTTATCGGAAGGTTGCAAAACATGATCACATGAACCTGGGACTCTGCAACCATCATAAATATGAGCCAGTTGTCAAGTGTCTGAATTATGACCACATGATCAATGGTCTTAAGTGTGAAAAATGTTCATAAGTCACTTTTTTCAGTACCGTTGTAACTTTGAACGGTCCCTAAATGAACTGTTATAAACCAAGGACTACCTATATAGGCTGCATTTTAGGGTTTTTTTTCTGAAATTCAGCAATAATTTTGGCACAACATATTAGAATGGATTGCTTTTTTATGTTATTCATTTTTTCCCCCTTTGGTAAATCTGTCAAATCTGTGTTCTCTGAAGTCTTAGCCTTTTGAAAGTTGGGAAGAGGCCTGTATACCAATCAAATAAATAAATGAATCAAAATCAGCCTGTGGATAATTGAAATGAGCAGGCCGGGCTCATTCTACAGCTACCTGATGGTTAAGTTACATAATTAATGTATCTGATAATAGGTTAATGAAATGTAATCCATCTTCAGGGCTATACTGTAATGCTGTAAGCAAGCAGAGCAGCTTATCAAGCACAATGAAAATGGAAGTTGATTTATTGGGTGGTGATTGTACTTAAGTATCCTAATAAGCCAAGACTATGATAAAAACATGATTTCTATATTGAGATAAAGTCTGCCATGAATCTAGATTAAATCCGAAGATAGGACAGAAATATTTTGCCTAGCCTTTTCTGGGGTGCTTTCTTTGACTAGCCAATAGTCCTGAGAATTCTTAGTAGCATTCCATCCAAATGCTAACCATGTTTCATCTGCTTTGCTTTTTTCAGTATCAGCTAAAGTCAATAGATGTTACTTCCTACATAACCTGCAATACTTGGAAATAAAACCTAACCTAACCAGGAGTGTTTCAGTTGAAAAGCTCCCAACATTACCAATCAAAAGACTTCTTATTATTCCAAAAGAAGTTAAAATAAGTCTTATTAAGAGTTGAAGATGAACTATACAGCAAACCTATGATTAACTGGCAATGTGAACAAAGAGCAATGTTTTCCTAATTGCTAAAAAAAGCCTTATGAATATGTAAAGTCACTTTTCACATATTATGTACACAGAAACAGTATTTTGTTTCTATATATATGCACTATATGCAGCAGGTGATGTCATTTCTGCCAGTGTAGATGATTTTAATAGATTGGATCAATAATAGGGTATTTGGCTAATACCCATGAAGATAGAAGCTTCATAAGCAACATTTATCTGAGTCCCTGCTAGTAAAAAACAAAGGAAGAATACACTATTATCACCATGACTATTCAGAAACTTTCTCAATGCATATAATTGGCAACCATAGGAAACAGGATATTGACCTAATAGATAGACCTTTTCTTTGATCTAACATAGCTGAAACTCTTGCATTGAAATCTATCCATACCTTCTATATTTGTCATTCATTCCTCATTTCTGTCACTAAGTAGACTGAAGTTCTCCAGGATTTTGGAGAGCACTTGTCACTTGGATAATTATTCATTGCTCTACTGGACTACAGAGTTTTTTAAACTGTCAAAGAGGTTTAATGACAGGATAATTTGGATGAGTTAAATAATGCTTCATGCTCGGAAAGTTAGCGTACTTTTGATTATTTTTTTAATCTCTTGCTGCCGGTAAAAGAGTTCTTGGCAAACATGTATTCTTTTAGTCATGCAGAGCTCATCAATATTCTTTGCCTTCAATGAGGCTCACACTTCCTGAACTTTTTATCTCCTTGATTTCTCAGCATGAAAGAGTTATCCTTGAGAATGTAACATTTAATTTCCACAGGTTCATGTGAATACTAGTGAATGTATAATTATTGAAGAGCTTCAAATAACTACTTTGTATTTTATGCCTTTGAAATAGAGGGTATTGTATAATAGTTGCTTATCTATGCAGTCCCCTCTCGGGTTTTTCATGGAAATGTAAGAATGTAGTACTATAATCAATCCTTTAATTTCTCATTCTTTTCTCATCCCTATGATGTATACTTTTAGATTTATTTAAATGGCTATTTGTTTTACTGGATTTATAAGCTTCTCCAATTGTAATCTCTGTAAATCTGTAAACCAATTTAAAACTATAAATGTAGGGCTATAATCAATCCTTTAATTTCTCATTCTTTTCTCATCCCTATGATGTAAACTTTTAGATTTATTTATATGGTTATTTGTTTTACTGGATTTATAAGCTTCTCCAATTGTAATCTCTGTAAATCTGTAAACCAATTTAAAACTATAAATGACAATTGCACCAAGTTCAGTGTGATTCAGGGTTTGGATATGTATGGGACTGCCTATTTCAGTAGTGGGATTCAAGTAATTTCACAACCAGTTCTCTGCCTAATGATTTCTTCCAACAACCAGTTTACCAAACTGCTCAGAAAATGGTGCGAACTGGCTGGATCCCACCACTGGCCTATTTCCAGAATCTTGTAGTCGTATAGTCAGTCTGAGCAGTTAAATTGCAACAGGGGCCATCCAAATCTCCAAGGAGATACTGTTGAAAAGGTTAGACTTCAAAGTCCTTGAGGATGTTATTATTTGAGAAAAGGGATCAAAAGTGAACGCAAACGTCATGATCCAATGACAGACAACTCCAAAGTCTTTTCTCTTATTCTCATGATGAGATAGCTGGGAAATGCAACTTCTTTTCTGTTTCATGTCTCTTAATTGATCAATGGCTTCTTAATCTGAAAAAGCTTCTCCTCATAATAACGTTATTGAGATGTAATTTCTTTATTGAAGAAAGGTTGGAAGCTCAAGTAGTTTGTAGACCATTATAAAATCATGTTGACAGTAATGTGCTTTTCTTCTATTTTTGAGTTGAGTATAGAGTATGTCAGTGTATAATATTGGCTCTATAGCCTAAAGGATTGGAAACTGTTGGAATAGCTTCCCACATATGAGGGACTTTATTGGTGGTAATTGGTGCAGCTTCTGCTGTCTCTGCCAGATGGGAAGGGACTATTCTGAAATGTGTCAACTGGAGTACAGCAGATTGTCAACCTCTAAAATGTTTGTCTTCCATTCGACCTCTATCACAAGGGAGAGTCTCTGTGGCATAGGATAGAAAATATTATTTTCATTCTAGAACAGCTTAGTTTAACTTCAGCCTACCTTAGCAATTGATTGGAAATAAGAGGAAGATTCTGTTGTGATGACATGTCTTCAGCAAATAGTTGGTGTGGCATTTTTACATAATCATAATTGTGGAATATTTTTTCAAATTCTAAACAACAGCTTCTTATCAGTTATTCCTAGAATGCAGTATTGCAGACTACTTCTGCTGACTGCCTACTGGAGCTTAATTCTCACTGGCTCAAGGTTGACTCAGCCTTCCATCCTTCCGAGGTCGATAAAATGAGGACCCAGATTATAGGGGGCAATATGTTGACTCTATAAACTGCTTAGAGAGGACTGTAAAGCACTGTGAAGCAGTATATAAGTCTAAGTGCTATTGCTATTACTATTAATTTAATAATTCATATATTTGTTTTATTACTGATTATAAAAAATAAAACCTAGTAGATTTTCTTTCATTTTTTCCTCTTTTACCATTAGTTTGCAACAAGGTGGACTATACATTATATTCCTTACTTCCTTTTATTTATTTATTTATTCTATGGCATGTGTTTAGGTCCATAGCAATGAATCAAAAAATAACTTTCGCAGTTCCCAGGCAAGATGATAGTATCTATGAAATAGATGCTAAGAAAACATGAAAAACATATACAATTTCAGTGTTGTTTTTTTGACTGAATGTGCTTAGAAGCAGGACAAAAAAATGTGATTCTTTTATGTAGAAATTTGAAATCTGTTTGAAATCTGTCAAGACACTATGAGTAAAGATGAGATTTATTTCATATATTTGTTCACATAACTCAGGTTAAAAATAGACATAGAAATGGGCTTAATTTAAGTATAATGAATGTAGTTATATAAAACTTAATGCCACAATATAAAAGATGCCCAAAGTCATAAATAAAAAAATCAATGAACACTGTTTTATGGTAGTGAAAATGTATATTATATTAATGGGAATATAAATGAAGGATAACATATAGACATATTAATATTGCCTTTTTCTGGTTTATTTTCTTCCAGAGGACTGAGTGCCCAAGGGAATAATATCAAGTTTATGAGGGAGGAAGTGTTGCTCCCAAAATAGTATTAGTTTTGTACTATTTATGATGAGAAGTTATGAATGGCTATATTAGAAAGAGGATAGGAACAGATTTGAGTATTATTCTTGCTTTTTAATCTTCTCAATTTTGTCCAGGACAAGACAATTTACTATTCTTGTTTTTCTCAACCAGATTCCCTTTCAATGTCTTGGGATTACAGTTCTAGGCTATCTGACAGTCTAGTACCAGCACACTGGGAAAAGCTATAAACTTTTGTCCAGTCTCCTATCTTCTCTTTTGGGGGAAGGTGGTAAAAAAAGTGGTTGCTCGATAGGTCCAGGGAATCCTGGATTTCTTGGACCCCTTTCAGTCAGGATTTAGGCTTGGCTATGGGGCAGAAACAACTGTGGTCACACTTATGAATGATCTCTGATAGGAAAAGGAGAAGGATCGCGCAACCATTCTCACTCTCCTTTATCTCTCTTTGGTCTTCAATACCGTTTACTGTGGTATCCTTCTGGTCTGGCTATGCGAGTTAGGACTGGATGATGGAGTTTTGTGCTGATTCAGTGTCTTCCTTCAAGGTTGGTCCCAATTGGCACTGATATGAATTGAGAGATCCGGCTACTGACCGCTTGTTTGTGGTGTCCACATGGCTCTGTACACAGGGTGTCCACAGGTCTCAGTACTCTCTCTCTCTTGTTTAACATCTACATGAAGCCCTTGGGTGAGATTATCTATCACTATGGGTTGAGATATCATCAATATGCTGATGATACTCAGCTCTACATCTCTACAATGGTGACCCAAGTAATGGTACGTCTGTCCTCTCACAGTGCCTGAAGGCTGTAGAGATCTGAATGGGGGATAACAGACTTAGACTGAATCCTGGCAAGACTGACTGGCTTTGGAATATGGAACTTCAGGATCCAGCTGTTTACTATCCTTAATTCTGGACGGGGTTGCACTACCCTCTTTAGACCCAGTTCACAACCTAGAGGCTCTCCTACATTCACATCTCTTGCTCAAAGAGCAGGTGATGGGCATGACTAAGAGAGCTCTAGTTTGAGCTGTGACCTTTACTGAATCAGACTTCCTTGGCTCAGTTACTCAAGCCCTAGTCATCTCTAGTCTAAACTACTGCAATGTACTGCAAGCTGACCTTGAAATCCATTCACAAGTTTCAGCTGGTACAAACTAAGGCAGCAAGAGCAGTCTTTGGGGCCCCTAGGATGGTCCATATTGCACTCTGTCTGCAAACTTCACTGGCTATAGGTCTACTTCCAAGTGCAGTTCAAGATGTTGGTTATGGCTTTTAAAGCCCTTAATCATGGCATAGGCCAAGCTATTTGATGAACTGCCTTGTCCCATCCTACTTGCTGGCAAAGATTCCAAGATACTTCAGATTCCATCAAAGAATTACAACTATCAGGATCCAGAAGAAGAGCCTTCTTTGCTACAACGTCTGTCCTTTAGAACATTTTATCATCTAAGATAAGATCTACCTCCATTCCCGATCCTTCTACAGGTCCCTAAAGATCTGACTGTTCCAGTGGACTTGGGAACCAAATGGGACAATTCCATGTTGGAGATGGCTGCTGGATTGATCGCAGACTCCACCTCCCACCCTTGTTCCTGTTCTCTACCCTCCCATCTTTGTGTGTGTGTGTGTGGTTATCACACTGATGTAATCTCATTGTGGTTCTTTAATTGTTTACTTTATTGTTCTATGATCTTACTTTTGTTCTGTTTACACTCTTTTAATTTCTTCTTTATTATTGTTGCAAGCTGCCTTGAGTAGTAAGGTAGACGGCAAAAAAAATTTAAATAAATAAATAAGTAAGTAAGTAAATAAATAAATAAGAAAAAGAAAGTGGTCTTGAAAGCTGCTGCCTCTGAGACAACGCCAACAATTCCATTTTAGGTTATATTTCATTATTATCCAATAGGATTCTAGTAATGGGTCTCTGCCTTGCTAAGTGGAGACAAAAATATGTAAGCTCTCAAGAAATGTGTCTCTCACCAGTTCTCCCAGGGAAAATTAGATCATTGCCAGATCCTGTCCCCTCTCTCTCAATATTATATTGACTCTACTTTCTTTGCCTTTAGAATATCTATAAATGTACATTTCTTTAGCCAGGCCTAAATCTTTTTATTTTTCATGTTTATGTTTTGTCATTTTAATTTGTCCAGTTGGTTCTTTTTCAATTAAATCACCCTGGGTATTTACTGTGAATAGATAAGTAGCACAATATGAAACAACTATATAAACATATTTTATTTATTAGTAAATATTGCAAAGTTTGAGTCTGAATTAGAATCCATTTATATCATCCTGTTTTACTACTTTGATGGTAATAAGTAGTGATATACCTGCTATAAACTGGAACATAAGCATTCAATATTTTTTTCTTTTCCACGTACAGTTTCTTAAATATGCAGTAATACATATACAACTTATGCTTAGTATATAACAAATGAAGAAGTAAAGTAATTAAAATGAGCTTTTTAGAAAAGTGTGGGTTATATTAGAAGGCTATTATGCACACCTAACAAAGGTTGTAATTTATATAATATTTTCATGCACTGAAAATATATATATTGGTGCAAACGTCACACAAAAATTCTGAACTTTGAACTTTGAATTCAGGTTGAATTTCACTAACTTTCAAAAAAGAGGATTCTTTCTCATCTCATCTAGAAAAGTTGACTGCCTACATGGAAACATGAGGGTATTAACTCCACCCCCCCAAAAAAGGATTGATTTGTTCAGAGAGGAATACTTTGGCAAATTATCCATTAACCTCTCTCATTAGCATGGCATAAGTCAAAGAAAAATGTTAGCTTGAGCTTAATTGAAGATGATAGCTCTACTGTTTTTGGCTGGTAGGATTCTCTCCTTTGTCTATAGTTCAAAATAAGGCATCTGATTATATTCCAGGTCCTGTTAATTTTTAGCTGTTTGTCACAGGACCAATGCACAGATAAGTGCACATGGAAGAATTTAATGAATTTTGGAGGGCAAAACAAGTCTGTCACTTTCTTCGGTCCTTTTCTCCTATTTTTTAAAAATACTATTACTGCTTGCTGGGATAGATGCTAGCAATTGAAAGCAACTGCAGTATTTAAAACTATTGAAAACCATCCATGCATTTATGTGTTTTAATTTATAGAGCTCTGATACTTTAGCAGAGTAGGTGTGTGGGTCACCTGAAGGGATAATAGATGTGTGGGTCAGCAGAAGGAAGAGGGACCTAACTAACTATGGTACCATTTTTGTCTTTGAAGAAAGGCATAAAAGTAGAAAACTACTGATTGTCTAAAAAATCCATACATCTGCAAACAAATTGATCCACGGTTGATATTCTCATCATAGAAGTTAGAGAATAAATGATTAATGCTAATACACTTCTTTCCACTAGGTGGTGCGTTGCAAACTCAAGCATCTTTATTATTAGAATAAGTCTGAATTTTGGTTTAAACTGGTTTCTGAAATTCCATTTCATGTAATTTTATTTGAAGGATTGCAATATCAAGTTTGAATATATCAAGCTTCTGGTTATATTCAGTAGTTGATTATCAGAGACTATTGTACTGGGATTGAGTTATGTATGTGTGCATTTCTCTATGAGTATTACTGGGTTTAAAATATGAATATTACTGGGTTTAAAATATTATGAACAGCCTGGAAAAATGCCTCCATGATGTCACTCTATTGGATTAAAAAAAATCTTATTTGCTTTTCTTGGATTTACCTTTCCTGAGAATGAGATGAACATTTAGGACTTTAAACACTATGTTTCTGAAACTCATGACACAGCTTGTATACGTTGCTGGTTTGAGCGCTGAGCTTGTTGATTTGGTTGCAAATGTTTTGTCCCCATTCCAGAAGACATCTTCAGTGTGCTTTGGATCAATCCAAAGAGCACTGAAGATGCCTCCTGGAATGGGGACAAAACATTTGCAACCAAATCGACAAGCTCAGCGCTCAAACCAAAAACATAACTACCAATCCAAGCTACTAATATTCAAAGACATTTCAACAGCATGTATATATATCCAAATACTGTCTGCAGCAGTAGTGGGTTTCAAAACCCAGCGCTACCGGTAGTGCACAAGGGTTTCAAAACCTGTCACTATCGGCAGTGCGCACGTGAGCATGCGGCGCTTCTGTGCATGCGCAGATTGTTTTTGATGATGTCTGGGTGGGTGGGTGAACCGGGAGCAAACCACCACTGGTCTGCAGATGTTACAGCATAGAGGTTCTAATATGTGACTGCTAAGCATCGCTAAAGCTGCAATTTCCCTGCTATTACTTTTATCCAATGGAAACATGTCAGAAACTTTTGATTTACCTCAAAATACAAAAAAACTACTTCAAATTTGAGGAAGTAATTTTTTCACCCACAAGTTGACCAATGTATGCCTGTGTGTACCATTTGAAGTGGCAGCCACATTCACTTCCCAGTTTCAGTTTCCTTGCCTATGACCTGTCTGTTTTGGGAAAGAGCAAGCGATTTAGTCCCCTTTTATTCTTCTCATTCCCTTCTGCATAATTTTTCTATCCTGCTACTTGAACACCTTGTTCTACTGAAACGCCTCCACATCTAACAACTTCAAATCTGTTGTGTAATTCATGTTTAACTTCCAAGTACTGAATGTAGGAATCAGATTGGGGCAGATTTTTTTTCAATCTTACTCTGTATAACATGAAAAGTAGAAATAGATAACAGAACTTAAGCATTTTTGTGTACATAAAAAAGAGTGATGTTTTTTTTCTTTCTTTTTTGAGAGGATAGTATTTATTTTTTCTTTGCTTTTGGGAATACTTGGCTTCTTTTCCTCACCTTTATATTTCTCTTTTAATTTATACCTTTGGGTTCTCTTCATTTTTCTGTCTTATAAATACTAATATGTATAAGAAATATTTAGTGGTTTCTTTGTTCACCTTAACTATCCGACAGATAGATCAGATTAGAGTATCTAAGCAACAGCCCGTATTTTGTTTAGTAAGCTTCCTTGATGCATATATGAATTAAAATTTTTACTCACTACCAGGGACAGCTTCTTAGTGGAAACTTGGGATAAATGAATCTGACAGGTTGATTTTACTTAGATTGTCATTTTTTGACTCGTACATTCATCCTGCCATGTTGCTATTAGCAAAAAAACCCCAACAATTTATATGTAAATAAATGCACATTTCACTCTATTATTTTGTTTAAAAAAAGTGGGTACAAGTTTATGTTTTATTGATGTTGAATGCTAAGTTAAAGTTGAGACAAATTTTGCTATTAAACTGAAAATTTTAACTTAACAGAAAGAAAATTATTATGTGGAATTGTGGAGTGACCGTACAAACTACAACTAATCATTTCTTTCCATTTTAAATATATATGATTGAGATGACATTGGATCAAATATATTTTTGTTCATTTTGTGGAGGGGGAGATGCTACTTGAAAGGCAAGACTGCTCCTTGGCTTGGAAAGATTCAGTGGTTCAGGAAACCCAAATTAGGTAAGTGCTTACTAAAAACAAACTGAATGAATATACCCCATGACCCTAGTCGGTATCTATCACTTATAGCATACATATTTATTTATACATTTATTTATAGATTTATTTTAAATAAATTGCTTTATTACTGCTACTTATTTTCCATATGTTTCTGTGTAATAACACAGCATTTCCTTCCAATAATTTTTATTATAATAACTGTTCCTGAGTGACAAATCACATCCACTATGAAAGACAGAGGAATAGTCACCTGATAATACACTATTTTGATGTTTCCCAGTCCAAATTTAACACATTTACCTTTACAGTAAATACAAATGCATATACCAAGTGAGTCTTGATATAGAATCCCATCATATTATTCCATTCACAATCTCTTTTCATATAGCATTTGTTCTCTATTGATCTACAAATTAAAATAATATGGAGGCTGAATACATATAACTGTAACAATGGCATTTAAACCACAGATTCATAGATATTCCAGCATTATCTTAAAGTGCAAAATTACACCTAATTGCTATTCTCATTTTTGATGTGTCTTTTTCTATATAACTGGATTATGATTTCTGGCTTATTGCGCAGCTCACTTCTAGGTGCTAACAACATCTAATTTATCCCTCATGCAGAAAATGGAGCTGATTCAGAAATGTCAACGATCAAGATCTTGCAAGCAGAAGTTAGCAGATCTGTCAGAATTGTCATTCTTTTATATTTTGCACTGAGACCTTCTAACATTTTTTGATTAAAGAATACTTTATTCTGTCTGGTTTGAAATTGTGATCTAAAATGGGATATAGACTTCATGTCAAGTTTGCAGGGGATGAATAAACATGTTCATATTTTAATGTCTGCCACCAACATCAAATAAGATCAAACAAGAAAATTCCTAGCCATTTGTCTATCAGTGAAGAAGTTTATATTGAGCTGCCACGTTTTCTGTGATTATGTGTGGTTTTATTATGTCACACATGGATATGAATCATTAATAGTTCTAGAATGTCATATAAAATTACCTCTAGATACTATAACATGCCAATCTATAATCTGGATGTGAGTCTGTGGCAATGATTTAAGTGAAGCTTCTGTGATGTGGTTGGACTGCTTTTCAAGATGTTTACATGAGTTTACAATTATAGTGACAGCCGGGTACAATGCAGTCCATTGATTCTATATGAAAGTTTATAGTGAAGACTGATAATTTTAATGTAACTATGGAGTTAAAAATAAAAACAAGAAAAACTGGATTTATTTCAACATGTACCTAAATGGTTTATCCAACTTTCCCTAAAGTACAATTATACTCAGATGTCTAGATTATGAAGTCTATATTTGCGTTCGCTTGACTTCAATTAAAAATGCTATTTTGTTTTTTGAATAAAGAAGGATAGTAGAGACAATGTACAGTATTCTATGGAAGTGTCAAAATCCTTCAAACTAACCATAAGATTATTCAATCCTAGTAAAGAATATTGGTCAGAAAGAAAAAAGGAGGAAACAATTGCTTTGTAGGAGAAGATATCTATTACATCTTGGTTATTGTAGAACTTGGTTGACATAATCCTGTGTTCATTGTGTTTTGCTGTACTGGAACAAGCATTATTGAAAAGTAGCTGCCATCATCCTGAGAAAAACTATTCGTATTTATTTGTTTACTTCATCTTACTTTTCTAGCAGCTTGTGTTTCAACTGGAGATAACGCTTATCCATTTTTTTGTTTCTGTGGTCACTTCAAAAAGAATTTAGAATTGTATTCATTGTTTAGTACGGATGTTTCCTCTATTTCCTCAGTGCAACATGATGAGTGACATGCTGTCATAATCTTTGCTACTGGGAAAATCTTTCAAAACATTTTTACCATCATTGTACCATCACAAGATTTGTTGGGATGCCATAATTCATAGCATAGCATCATAGGTAGGACTGATATAAACTATGGAATCAGTGAAACAGACACCTGTGCTCTGGACTAAGTTGTATATTTAGTTTATTTAAGGCTCAAGTTTCAAATATTAAAATCAAATGGCAATATTATTCCTGGATTCTAAGCAATTACTATGCCTGGCCTAAAGATAAATTTGGAAAACTTGTTGGGTTATCAATTAACAAAAGAGGCTTAGAAGGAGACAATCTATTAATGTGATTGCTAAGAGTCAACAGCAACCTGATTTGTATATAATCAATAGTTTCCTGCTTATTCAAGGAAGAATGGATAGCAGGAAGACTCCTTCTTGTAAAGTTTAAAGTATTTGGATGACCTGAAATGCTATATACTTAAAAGTTTGCTGTGTTTAAAGTTGTTTCATACAGCAAGAAACTAGATATTAATAAAAATAATACATGGGGAAAGGTCACAGGATAACAGATTTCATTTCTTCTTAGAGAAAAAAATGATGGTTCTTGAAAGCAATGAAAAGATGTTTTAAAAAACCAAAGTAAATCAATTTGAGTAAGTTAAATTCTCTTTCCATCGGTCTGAGTGCAGTTAACACAATCCTTTTATATTGTCCTTTGAGCCACAAGGAGAACACTTATATGAAGAATCACATTTAATCAATTGTCATTGCTGCAAAATTATTTTATGTGTTTTAATACTTTTTCGTATTTTGAAAATCCTATGGTCAGAACTGGGTTGGTGAAAGAAACAGTCTATAAGTATGATTAAGCTAATGATCCCTCAAAACTTATCTGTGGTTGTGAGTAGAAAGAAAAGGGACCACCATTGGTCATTACTGTTCTCCAAGGATAATGCTGACTCTGTAAACTGCTTAGAGAGGGCTTTAAAGCACAGTGAAGCAGTATATAAGTCTAAGTGTTATTGCTATAAGATTTGGAAGTTTTCTGGGATACTGAAGGAATGAAACCAGAAAAAGCCACAATTCCCTAATCATAGGATTTGGGAAATAAGGACTTTGCAAGTCTTGCACAAGCTTTATCAGGTTAAGAGCTGAAAAATTAGAAATCAATAGAGTATCAGCAATAGGGGAAGTGGATATATCAAATTTGAAAGTGATTATGTCCAGATCCAGCAATTTTTTTCATAAATTTATAATCTCCCGTGCCCATCTTCTCTTTTCAATCTTCTTATTGTTAAGTCAAAACATATTTATGTTTCATTATTGCATCCATAGATTATATGGAATGAAAAATTAATTAAACTAAAACCTTCTAAATTACCAAGCTCTAAGTCAAATATTTGCACTGGAAAGTAAGATACTAAATGGTGAAGAATCATTTTCTTGGCCATTGAACAGGCAGGCTTTAGGTCGTACTAACCCCATCTGGAGCTGGATTTACCATTTGATGATAAAATATAATAATAATAATAATAATAATAATAATAATAATAATAATAATAATAACAACAACAACAACAACAACAACAACAACAACAACAACAACAGCAACAACAACAACAGAGTAACAACAACAACAACAACAGGGACCTTGGTGGCCTTCTAGTCCAACCCCCTGCCCAGGCAGGAAACCCTACACCATCTCAGACAGATGGTTATCCAACATTTTTTTTGAAAATTTCCAGTGTTGGAGCATTCACAACTTCTGCAGGCAAGTCGTTCCACTTATTAATTGTTCTAACTGCCAGGAAATTTCTCCTTAGTTCTAAGTTGCTTCTTTCCTTGATCAGTTTCCACCCATTGCTTCTTGTTCTACCCTCAGGTGCTTTGGAGAACAGCCCGACTCCCTCTTCTTTGTGGCAACCCCTGAGATATTGGAACACTGCTATCATATCTCCCCTAGTCCTTCTTTTTATTAAACTAGACATATTTATTTATTTATTTATTTATTTATTTATTTATTTATTTATTTATTTATTTATTTATTTATTTATTTTGTCACAATAGTATATATAAGCATAAGCATGAAAATAATATAAGCATATATATAAGCATAAATATGTAATAACTATATTAATTGGATATAATGAAAGGAAACAATAGGACAGGAACGGTAGGCAAGTTTGTGCTCTTATGCACGCCCCTTACAGACCTCTTAGGAATGGGGTGAGGTCAATAGTAGATAGTCTTTAGTTAAAGCTTTGGGGATTTTGAGAAGAGACCACAGAGTCAGGTAGTGTGTTCCAAGTATTAATAACTCTGTTACAGAAGTCATATTTTCTGCAATCAAGATTTAAACAGTTAACATTAAGTTTAAATCTATTGTTTGCTCTTGTATTGTTGTGATTGAAACTGAAGTAGTCTTCAACAGGTTCTTCATATGTTTTAGCCTCCAGTCCCCTACTCATCTTTGCTGCTCTTCTTTGCACTCTTTCTAGAGTCTCAGCATTTTTTTTACATCATGGAGACCAAAACTGAATGCAGTATTCCAAGTGTGGCCTTACCAAGGCATTATAAAGTGGCACTAACACTTCACATGATCTTGATTCTACTCCTCTGTTTATGCAGCCCAGAACTGTGTTGGCTTTTTTAGCAGCTGCTGCACACTGCTGGCTCATATCTAAATGGTTGTCCACTAGGACTCCAAGATCCCTCTCACAGGTACTACTATTAAGCAAGGTATCACATATATGGTACCTGTGTATTTTGTTTGTTTTTTTGCCTAAATGTAGAACCTTACTTTTTTTCACTGTTGAATTTCATTTTGTTAGATAGCGCCCAATGTTCAAGTCTGTCAAGATCCTTCTGTAACTTGAGCCTATCTTCTGGAGTGTTGACTATTACTGCCAGCTTGGTGTTATCTGCAAATTTGATGAGTTCCCCATCTATCCCCATCTATCCCCCTATCCCCAATGACTCTCCAAGTCATTGATGAAGATGTTGAAGAGTACTGGGCCTAAAACAGAGCCTTGGGGTACTCTACTGCATACTTACCTCCATGTGGATGTAGTTCCATTGAGGACTACACGTTGAGTGTGCTTGGTCAGCCAGTTATGAATCCATCTGGTGGTGGTGCTGTTTAACCCACATTTTTCTACTTTATCTAGTAGTAGGTTATGGTCTACTTTATCAAATGCTTTACTGAAGTCCATTCCTCTGTTCTACTAATTTTGTCACTTTGTCAAAGAATGCAATAAGATTAGTCTGGCATGATCTGTTTTTGACAAACCCATGTTGGCTTTTGGTTATTACTTTTTTTGCTTCTAGGTGTTCGGTGATTCGTTGCTTGATTATCTTTTCCAGAATCTTCCCTGGTATTGAAGTTAGGCTGATAGGTCTGTAGTTTTCTAGATCTGTTTTTTTTCTTTTTTTGAAGATGGGAATTACATTAGCTCTTTTCCAGTCCTCTGGCAGCTCCCCTGTGCTCTAGGATCTTTGAAAGATATAGTTCAGTGGTTCTGAGATCTCATCTGCCAGTTCCTTCAGAACCTTGGGGTTCCATCTGGTCCTGGTGATTTGAACTCGTCTAGGGTACACAGGTGTTCACTTACCATTTTCTTCCCTATTTTAACTTGTGTTTCTAATCTATTTTTTGTGGTGCTGTTTTTGATAGGTTGGATTGTTTTTTCCTTTTGTGTAAAGACAGATGCAAAATTTGAGTTAAATAGATCTGCTTTCTCCCTGTTGCTTGTCATCTTCTTGCCATTTTCTCCCAGCAATGGGCCAATTGTTTCCTTGACTTTTTTCTTGTTTTTAACATGTTGGAAGAAGCTTTTTTTGTTATTTTTTACTTTTGTCACTAGCCTTTGTTCATTGTGAGCCTTAGCTTTCCTCACTTACAGGCTCGGGCTATTTGCTGATATTCTGTCTTAGTTATTTGCCCCTCTTTCTACTTTTTATACTTGTCCTTTTTGTCTTTCAATTTGTCAGATAGTTCTTTATGCATCCATGCTGGTTTCTTTTGAGATCTATTATTTTTCTTCTTCATTGGTATTGTGCTAGACTGCACTTTTATAATCTTACTTTTCAAAATTTCCCAAGCTTCTTGAGTTGTTTTTCCCTTGAGGATTCTCATCCATGGAATCCTTCTCAAGCTCTCTCTAAATTTATTGAAATTAGCTCTCTTAAAGTCCAAGACTCTAGTTTGACTTTGTTCTACTACTTGTATTTGTTTAATGTCGAATTCCAATATTGCGTGATCACTTGCCCCCAAGGTTCCTGTAGCTTCAACACCTTCTATCATTTCATCTCTGTTAGTGAGAATTAAATCCAGTATGGCTGATCCCCTTGTTGCCTTCTCTACAAAAGAAGTTGTCTGCTAGGTTTGTTAGGAACCTATTGGATCTTCCACTTGGTGCAGAGTTTGTCTCCCAGTTGATGTTCAGTTGCAGGCTCTTGACTGAATATTGGAGGGAAATCCTTTGGCACAAAGTTAAAATCACCTCAATATATTATCCTTTTACAATACATAATAACACTAGTTTGAGGGTATAGTATAATGCAGCAAAAAATCTTTCAGAAACAGCTCCTAGTAGGAATGAAGTCGAACAATTATGTGGCCTCTTACTGTTTAATGTTTACATCAACTTAATAATAGGGCATTTAAAACAACAAAAATACAAATTCCTAATAAACATGTAGCAACCCTACTATATGCAGATCCCGCAGAGACTTTATGGTATATTTCAGTTGGTCTGAAGATAGAAATGAATTTTTTGTAGGACTAATTCACTATAGCTTAATTTTGAAAAAATGTATAGTGCTCTATTTAATCATTGAAAAATGATTAAAAATTGGCCCAGATTATCAAGGACCATGCCATTGAGTTTATCAAATTAAAGATGAAATGAAGTATGATTTAGAATAGAATAGAATAGAACAGAATAGAATAGAATAGAATAGGATAGAATAGAATAGAATTGAATTTATTGGCCAACTGTGATTGGACACACAAAGAATTTGTCTTGGTGCATATGCTCTCAGTGTACATAAAAGAAAAAATACCTTCATCCAGGTACAACATTTACAACACAAATGATGGTCATAGGGTACAATTTAACCCTTAATGATAGCAACAAAAAGTTACAGTCATACAGTCATAAGTGGAAAGAGATTGGTGATGAAAACGATGAGAAGATTAATAGTAGTGTAGATTTAGTAAAGAGTTTGACAGTGTTGAGGGAATTATTTGTTTAGCAGAGTGTTGGCCTTCAGGAAAAAACTGTTCTTGTGTCTAGTAGTTCTGGTGTGCAATGCTCTATAGCGTCATTTTGATGGTAGGAGTTGAAACAGTTTATGTCCAGGATATGATGGATCTGTAAATATTTTCACAGCCCTCTTCTTGATTCGTGCAGTATACAGCTCCTCAATGGAAGGCAGGTTGGTAGCAATTATTTGGCAGAACCAAACCAGACAGTTATAGAGGTGCAAATGACAGACTCAAGAATTCCTCTACAGAACTGGATCAGTAGCTCCTTGGGCAGTTTGAGCTTTCTGAGTTAGCGCAGAAAAAACATTCTTCGTTGTGCTTTTTTGATGACGTTTTTGATGTTAGCTGTCCATTTTAGATCTTGTGATATGATAGAACCTAGAAATTTGAAGGTTTCTACTGTTGATACTGTGTTGTCAAGTATTGTGAGAGGTGGAAGTATGGAAGGATTTCTCCTAAAGTCTACCACCATTTCTACAGTTTTGAGTGTGTTCAGTTCCAGATTATTTCAGTCGCACCACAAGGCTAGTCGTTCAACCTCACGTCTATATGCGGATTCGTCATTGTCTCGAACGAGACCAATCACTGTTGTTTTATTATATTATAAGTCCAAATCTATAATGAATTCATATGTCCATATTATTAATGTCTTATTTTTTTCTCAAGGGGTTCATTGACTATTTTTTTTCTTATTCCAGAGGCACAGAATGTCTACCAGCAGTTCAAAAACATTTATCGTCAAGGTAAATGATGAGAATGAAACAACTTCTTTATAAGTTTCAAGAAGACAAATAAAAACATTTCATTAAATTTTGGGTGGTTCAAGCCAAATATCTAAGAAAACTGTTTCTGGCTGCTTAATCATAATTTGGCACTTTAAGCAACAGCAAAGTTGATTAAAGTAGAAACCAGAATATAGATAATCACCTTCAATTACTGGGTAAAACAAAAATCCCACCATCCTATAACAGGGCATTACTGACAAATTGCAGAACTATTTTCTTCTAAAGTCTATTTGGCATGAGGTTACAACTTAAGCAAAAGATTTGGTTATGGAATTCCAAGCTAAATTTAACAGCATCAAACTAGGACATCATAAGAACCAGTTTAACCATTTAAATATCTCAAACAATGCATAGTTTAAAAAAAATCATAAGGATTTTATGTAGTTCTTTTTTTAAATTTGCATTTATATCCCGCCCTTCTCTTAAGACTCAGGGCGGCTTACACTATGTCAAGCAATAGTCTTCATCCATTTGTATATTATATACAAAGTCAACTTATTGCCCCAACAATCTGGGTCCTCATTTTACCTACCTTATAAAGGATGGAAGGCTGAGTCAACCTTGGGCCTGGTGGGACTTGAACCTGCAGTAATTGCAAGCAGCTGCTGTTAATAACAGACTGCATTAGTCTGTTGAGCCAGTTTGTTGTTTTAATATTTTAAAAGATAGTTATTCAGAGAACTAGACTGATGCCAATTTGGAGGAAATGTTGGTGCTTTTCCATTGCACAAAGGCAAGTTCATCTTTGTACACATACAGCAATCATTTATTAAAGTTTTATGCACAACTGGGATATTCTGAAGAAATTGATAATCAGAGTCAATTGTAGCATGTAGAATTCTAGATGGTATGGAAGCAAGGCAGAAATGCCCATCAGACAGGCTTATCAGGACTATGCCCTCCAAAAATTAGTTGGACCTATTTAATTGTGTGGTTCATGCTTTCATGTTATGTATAAAGCATATCATGAGCCCTCCGGCCACGAAAAATATGCAGTTATGCTATTATGTTATGACTTTAAAGAGAATTTTTATAAAATGATGTATCATTGGTACATGAACAAATTATTTTGTCTGTATAAAGGCATTCTAAAAGTATATTGAAAATTTAAAAACATGAAGGGACATTCTTCGTGGACGTGTAGAAAAGAACTTTTTAAAAATGTATTCAGATACAAATGTTGAAACAGAAGACTTAAAAAACAATCAGTTGAAGCCAGAGGTTTTCCTATTGGGTCTGATGGAAACATAGTTAGAAAAAAGTCATGGAAGATTGTTTCAATATATAATTGCTGTAATTATTTTATCCACACAGGTGGAAAGATCTGACACTATCCACCATGGATGAATGGTTGGTGAAATTGACAAAACTTGCTGATGTAGCCAAAATGACTTTGATTAAAGAAATGTAATTATTGACATTAATTAATGACTAAGAAACCTTTTTGAATAAAAAACAATACGTATGACATAATTTTGAAGATTATAAAAAATGGATTACAGAAAGAAAGAAATTATGATGTAATCTTAGAGAATGAGAATTGGTATAACAAGATTGGAAGCCATTTCTTTATATTTCTTTTCATGTTTTTGGTTATTTTCTGTTTTCTGTTTTCTTTGTTCTTTTTCTTTTTTCTGATTCCTTTGTGATCTTTTATTGATGTCAGATAATGCAAAATAGGGACAATTTCTCAATTATTAGGTTGAACATCATACTCAGGACTCCTTGGTGTTTTCTGAGTTGGTAGTTTAAAGTGAACTTCCCTTTATAAATCAAGGAGAATTTTGTAGTGAGGATACCAATTATAATCTTTGATTATTTCTTTCACTTTAGATTTGATAGGTAGAAATAAAATATTTTAAAACAATATTTAAAACTATTCCCTCCCCACATGGGATTATGTCAGGGGTGAAATCTAATTTCTTTTGCTACCGGTCCTGTGGCCGTGGCCTGGTGGGCGTGGCTTGGTGGTCATGTGACAGGGTGAGTGTGGCCAACTTGTAAAATGTGGTGAAACTTGCTTAGGAACCAAAATTTGGGGCACAATTGTGGTCATAAGCTTCCTTCCTTCCTTCTTCTTTCTTTCTTTCTTTCTTTCTTTTTCTTTCTTTCTTTCTTTCTTTCTTTCTCTCTCTCTCTCTCTCTCTCTCATCTCTCTCTCTCCCTTCCTCTTTCCTTCTCTTTCTGTCTGTCTCTCACTCTCTCTCACACACGCAAACACACACACACACACACACACACAACCTGGTCTAAACAGAGCCCTTCCCGGGGAGTTTTCCTGACGGGATGCTCCTGGCAGCAGCAATAGTGGCAGCACAGCAGCAGCAGAGCTTGCCTGGGCTCCCCCCCAATCCCAGAACTGCGCTGTGCTGGGGAGTTCTCCCATGTGGATGCTCCCGGCAGCAGCACCAGCGTCAGAGCTTGCCTGGGCTCCACCGCCATCCCAGAACTGCACTGCACTGTGGAGTTTTCCTGTGCGGCCACGGTGCCAACGGTGGTGGCAGTGGCAGAGCACACCCTGCCCTTCAGGGATCCAAAGGTGGGTGGCTTGGCCCAGAAGCAGCACGTTCTCCATCATGGGCTGGATGCGGGGTGGGGGGGGAGGCAAGTGGGCAGCAGTCAGCCAAAGGCTCCACAGAAGCCAAGTGCAAAAGTCGAGCATGCCACGCCCAAAAGGCAAGCGAGACTTGCAGGTCCCCCTGAGGCTGAGCATAATGGGTCTCCCTCTCCCCCCCCGCCAGCATTGGCTTACTTTATAGATCCTCTCCCTGCATGGCAGGGCTGCTTCCACGTGGCCTTCCGCTTGCCTGCCTTCACTCATGGCTGTGGGCTGCAGATTGTTGGGGTGTGTGGCCAGCTAGAGATTGCTACCGGCTCTCCAAACCAGCCCAATCTACGCTACCTACTCGGCCTATCCGGTCCGATCCGGTAGCATTTCACCCCTGGATTATATATCATCTATTACCCAATTGTGAGTCAGGCTTCTTAAAACATAGGTCCACCTTTTGGATAGACTCTTCTATCTTCTCTTTAAAATGAAATCAAAAACTCAAAATGAGATTGAAACTTTTTCTATATTTGAAATTATGAAGGAAAAACTGTTATTAACAATGTTATATTTTACTTTTATTGTGAAATGCTATCTTATTAAACAAAATAGAAGTACCGTATATACTCGAGTATAAGCCGAGTTTTTCGGCACGTTTTTTGTGCTGAAAAACGCCCCCTCGGCTTATACTCGAGTCTACCCTTGCAGAGCCGACCCAGGGAGAGGGTTTTTTGCCCTCGGGAACAGCTGGGCCGGCAGGACGAGCCCAAATGCTGCCGGCATGCTTTGCCAGCTCGGCCGGCTCGTTTTGGGGCGGCGGCTGGCCTCCGGCGTTTTCTTCCGCCGCTTTTTGATGGCGGCGGCGGCGGTGGTCGGCGGAGGGGGCGGAGGGGGCGTTCGACATTTTCGCCCCCCTCTCACTCGTCCTCCCCTTGCCCGCGGTGGGGGCGGAGGCGTTGTCACCGCCTCCTCTCGAAAATCCGAAATTGAGTGCGGCGGCGGTGGGGGTGGGTGGGTGGGTGGGGAGGCCGCCGTGAAGTGCCGGCTGGGGGCCAGGGCCAATCCCGGGCTCCCCAGCCGGCACTTCACGCGGCCTCCTGCCGCTCGCACTCAATTTCGGATTTTCGGAGAGGAGGCGAGGTGACAACGCCTCCGCTGGGCGAGAGTGACAAACAAATAGAGTTCTTCTGCCTTGGCGTTTGTCACCCTCGCCTCCTCTCGAAAGCCGAAATTGAGTGCGGCGGCAGTGGGGTGGGGGAGGCCGCGTGAAGTGCCGGCTGGGGGCCAGGGCCAATCCCGGGCTCCCCAGCCGCACTTCACGGCGGCCTCCCCACCCCACTGCCGCCGCACTCAATCGCTGGAGAGGAGGGCGGTGACAACGCCAAGCGAAGAACTCTTTATTTGTTTGTCACTCTCGCCTCGGAGGCGGAGGCGTTGTCACTCGCCTCCTCTCCGAAAATCCGAAATTGAGTGCGAGCGGCAGTGGGGTGGGTGGGTGGGGGAGGCCGCCGTGAAGTGCCGGCTGGGGAGCCCGAGCCAATCCCGGCCCCAGCCGGCACTCACGGCGGCCTCCCCTGCCGCCGCACTCAATTTCGGCTTTCGGAGAGGAGGCGAGGTGACAACGCCCGCCCACCGCGGGCAGAGGAGGCGAGTGACAAACAAATAGAGTTCTTCTGCCTTGGCGTTTGTCACTCGCCTCCTCTCGAAAGCCGAAATTGAGTGCGAGCGGCAGTGGGGTGGGGAGGCCGCGTGAAGTGCCGGCTGGGGGCCGAGCCAATCCCGGGCTCCCCACCCCACTGCCGCCGCACTCAATTTCGCCGGAGAGGAGGCGGTGACAACGCCAAGGCGAGAAGAACTCTTTATTTGTTTGTCACTCTCGCCTCGGAGGCGGAGGCGTTTGTCACCCTCGCCCTCCTCTCCAGCCGAAATTGAGTGCGGCGGCAGTGGGGTGGGTGGGTGGGGGAGGCCGCCGTGAAGTGCCGGCTGGGGGCCGGAGCCAATCCCGGGCTCCCCAGCCGCACTTCACGCGGCCTCCTGCCGCCGCACTCAATTTCGGCTTTCGGAGAGGAGGCGAGGTGACAACGCCTCCGCTGGGCGAGAGTGACAAACAAATAGAGTTCTTCTCGCCTTGGCGTTTGTCACCCTCGCCCTCCTCTCGAAAGCCGGTGAGTGCGGCGGCAGTGGGGTGGGTGGGTGGGGAGCCCGGGATTGGCTCCTGGGCCCCCAGCCGGCACTTCACGGCGGCCTCTGCCGCCGCACTCAATCGCTGGAGAGGAGGCGAGTGACAACGCCTCCGCCCACCGCGGGCAAGAGGAGGACGAGTGAGAGGCGAAATGTCGAACGCCCCTCCGCCTCCGCCGCCACCGCCATCAAAAGCGGCGGAAGAAAACGCCGAGGCCAGCCGCCGCCCAAAACGAGCCGGCCGAGCTGGCAAAGCATGCCGGCACTTCAATCCGGGCTCCCCAGCCGGCACTTCACGGCGGCCTCCCCACCCACCCACCCCACTGCCGCCGCACTCAATTTCGGCTTTCGGAGAGGACGGCGAGTGTGTCAAACGCCAAGCGAAGAACTCTTTTATTTGTTTGTCACTCGCCTCGGAGGGCGGAGGCGTTGTCACCCTCGCCTCCTCTCCAGCCGAAATTGAGTGCGGCGGCAGTGGGGTGGGTGGGTGGAGGCCGCGTGAAGTGCCGGCTGGGGGCCGGAGCCAATCCCGGCCCCAGCCGCACTCACGGCGGCCTCCTGCCGCCGCACTCAATTTGGCTTTTCGGAGAGGAGGCGGTGACAACGCCCGCCCACCGCGGGCAGAGGAGGCGAGTGACAAACAAATAGAGTTCTTCTCGCCTTGGCGTTTGTCACCCTCGCCCTCCTCTCCAGCCGAAATTGAGTGCGGCGGCGGTGGGGGTGGGGAGGCCGCGTGAAGTGCCGGCTGGGGGCCGGGATTGGCTCCTGGCCCCCAGCCGGCACTTCACGCGGCCTCCTGCCGCCGCACTCAATTTCGCCGGAGAGGAGGCGAGTGACAACGCCTCCGCCCACCGCGGGCAAGAGGAGGACAGTGAGAGGCGAAATGTCGAACGCCCCTCCGCCCCTCCGCCGCCACCGCCATCAAAAAGGGGCGGAAGAAAACGCCGGAGGCCAGCCGCCGCCCCAAAACGAGCCGGCCGAGCTGGCAAAGCATGCCGGCACTTCAATCCCGGGCTCCCCCAGCCGGCACTTCACGGCGGCCTCCCCACCCACCCACCCACCCCACTGCCGCCGCACTCAATTTGGCTTTTCGGAGAGGACGGCGAGTGTGTCAAACGCCAAGGGGCGAGAAGAACTCTCTTTATTTGTTTGTCACTCTCGCCCTCCTCTTACTCGTCCTCCTCTCGCCCTCGGAGGGGGCGGAGGGGGCGTTTGTCACGAATACATCCCAATAAAATGCAAAGGTTTCAAAGCATGTTTTGGAAAAGCAGCGAGGGAGGGGGGGAGAATGCTGCCTTGAATGTGAAAGAAACGTGGAAAACTCCAACTACAGTATAAAAAAAAAACATTTGCACTCAGTACTTTTTATTTTATTTTATTTTTTGCCAAGTTTTCCCCAGGGTTTTTTTTCCCCCCTATGGAAATTGGGGAGGTGGGGAGAAAGAGGTGAAAAAGAAAAGCCTCTTGGAAAGCGGAGAAATACGGCAAGAACAAAACAATTTCTCCCCCGGGAGGGGGGGCAGGAGGAGGAGGAGGAGGAGAGATGGGGGCATGGCAAGCTAGGGTGGGAAGAAGGAGGAGGAAGAAGAAGGGAGGCAAAAGAAACCGACCCTCGCGCAGATCAGCAAATTAGCTTTCCTTCTCCAAACCAATTTTTTAAAAAAAAACAAAACCGTTCTACCCAGAGCAAATGGCAAATAAGCAGCCCGTTTTGAGTCTGATTATTGTTTCATGTGGTTGCCCTCTCTGATCTCCTTGTACATGACAAGGCACCTCTAACCCAGCGCTTTGTGTTTGTTATTGGTAATTCTCCTCTCCTTCTTCCATTGGAGTCCTCTCCTTCCTTTCCGAGCAGGCGGGCGATTTACCTTCTCTGCCTCTTTTATTTTCCTGGAGGTGGAGGTGTATTCCTAAGGATGCCTTCAGTGCTGGGGAAGGAGCCGATCCATGGAGGGAGGCGGCGCTGCCGAGCCGCTGCTTACAGAGGCGAAAGAGCCAGGAGACCTTGGCATGGGTGGGCGGCTGGTGTAAGGCAGGGCAGAACCTTCGACCCGCAAGGATCCCGGGAGGTGGGGGACGAAAGAGAGGCAGAGAAGGAGGAGGAGGAAGGAAAAGAAAAGAAAAGGGGGAGTGAAAATAAGAGCAGTCCGAGCAATAAATAAATATTGCTGGGCTGCTTTCCAAAAATCCTCAGCACGGAACTAAAAGTTGCAAGTGTTTTGTGAGTTCAAACAGTCCCTTCCAGACTAACACGTTTCATTAAAAGATACAAAGTTTGGTAAACTGAAGCTCGCTCTGTCCAATGCAAAAAAATCATCATCATCATATAATAATGATAATAATAATAATAATAATAATAATAATAATAATGATGATGATAATGATAATAATGATAATGATAATAATAATAATAATAATAATAATAATAATAATAATAATAATAATAATAATAATAATAATAATAATAATAATAATGATGATGATAATGATAATAATGATAATGATAATAATAATAATAATAATAATAATAATGATGATGATGATAATAATGATAATAATGATAATGATAATAATAATAATAATAATGATGATGATGATGATGATGATAATGATAATGATAATAATAATAATAATAATAATAATAATAATATTCAGCCGTGCTTCGCTTTGATGGCAGCCTGACGTAAAATGGGGGGCAGGGGGATACATACACGGTTAGGGAAAAATAACAAAACAATGTTTTGGGCTCAATTGCAGTCTTAAATTGAGGACTACCGGTACTTGCAATTTGAACCTTATTGGACACTTCATTCCTGGAGGGTTTTTAAAGAACAGACTGGACAATCCTTTGTCTGAAACAGTATAGGATCTCTTGCTTGAGGAGTGGGGACTGGACTAGAAGATCACTGTTAGTTTGGGATATGTTCAGAGCCCACACATCTGATGACATAAAAAAATTGGCAAAGTCATCTCAAGTCACTTTGGCCGTTATTCCAGGTGGGCTTACATCTGTATTGCAGCCCCTAGATGTCAGTTTAAATAAACCTTTCAAGGACCATGTGCGAAGGATGTGGCATGAATGGATGACATCTGGTCAAGCTCGTCTGACAAAAGTTGGAAATCTGAGAAAGCCAGACATAGAACTAATAGCACAGTGGGTTCGTGATGCATGGGAAGATATTCCAGAGGACATGGTGCAACGTGCCTTCAAGAAATGTGGCATTAGTAATGCTATGGATGGCAGTGAAGACAGCGCATTGTATGAGAGTGACAGCAGTGATGATGACGACTGTGAACTCAGTGATGACGACAACGATATCCGGATAACATCACAGAAGCTGAAGTAGCTGAAGCTCTGTTTGGACAAACAGATGAGGAGGAGGAGAACTCCAGTTTTGAGGGATTTTAGCTCTCGTTAGCTTGGTTGCTGTTACTTTTAAAGATACTGTATTTTTGATACCATATTCTTTTTGGGGACCCCCTTTTGCACTTTTATTGTTTTTCGTTCAAATAAATATTCATGTTATTTTACTTGGCTCTATCTTTATTTTTTACATTGACCAGTAGCTGCCTCATTTCCCACCCTCGGCTTATACTCGAGTCAATAGTTTTTCCCAGTTTTTGTGGTAAAATTAGGTACCTCGGCTTATATTCGGATCGGCTTATACTCGAGTATATACGGTAAATCAAAAAAATCATTACTCTGATGGAAATTCACCTAACTTGAAAGATATGTTCTTTCCTTTTTTCTTTTTGTCCAATTGCTTGCTTTTTAATGATAGCATTTGCAAGTTGCTTCCCAGACAAAGCTGTCAGTAGTCAGTAGTTTCCAATTATCTGACAAACTAGTCTCATTATTCATGAGAAACTATATTAAAACTCTTCAGAAGTTAAAAAGAAAATTGATGTCAGAGCAGACACATGCTGTTTCTCTCTCTCTCTCTTTCTCTTGGTTGATGAGTGTCACAAAAAATGCAAGTTTTGTTTAAAAAAATAAAACTCAAAAGAATGCATAAATTTCATTTATGTCAATATAACCCAAGACTTCAGGTTACTGATGCCCCCAAATTTCACTTTTACTTCCAACAGCACCACCAAAAGTTGCCACTGAGTTGAACTGATTTTGAACTGAAATAAATGATTTTCATTGTAAGGGATTTACATGTAAATGAAATATAATGTTAAATTTCATATACAGTGGGTTTCATTTTCAGTCGCTACCTGTTTGTTTGTGGGCACACTCGTGCTCATGTGCACATATGATGCTTTTGCGCATGCGCAGAGATGTCCAGGTGGGTGGGCGGAGCCTCCTGCCGCTGCCATTACCGGTTCACCCGGTAGCAATCCACCACTGATTTACATGTAAATTAGTCTGTTTAATGGAATTCAGTGCAAATGTAAAT
This sequence comes from Ahaetulla prasina, assembly GCF_028640845.1. NCBI lineage: Eukaryota > Metazoa > Chordata > Lepidosauria > Squamata > Colubridae > Ahaetulla > Ahaetulla prasina. The sequence goes on along the minus strand of NC_080544.1, from coordinate 54,071,310 downwards.
ATAATGTAAAATTTAGTTACCGTAAGGATTGGCACTGTAATAAAGTGTTGAGTCTAGTAAGTAATACTGGGTAGTATTCATTAATATAGTGAATAAATTGATTAGATGACTTATGATTCTAATAGTATTTTTATGTTTATAAAACATTTCAAGCACTGAATGAAATATGTACAGTACATGTACACATTTATATGTAAATCTAAAAAATGATGAACACAGAAACATGTTATATAGATTAAAAATTACTTTAATATGTTACTTAAATTATTTAATTAAAGTAATTTTAAATCTATGTAATTATCACATTGTAGAGAGAATTCCAAGTCATATTAATTTCATATATATTACAGCATTTTTTTCAATAAATATTCAAAGGGGGCAGAACTTTTATATATAGTCACAGAAGAAAAAACAGCAGCGCTCATTTTTATTAATGTTGGGCTACAGAATGTCCAGAAGTGGTCTTGGTTTACATATTATTTAGAAAATGGATAAATAAATTTATACTAGACAGAGGTTGATTGCAACATCCATAATTCTTGGTTGTTAGCTTTCCTTGACGTAAATAATAGAGCTTAAAAATCTGGTTAGCACACTGTTACTACTCCTAGAAGACTAATGGGAAATCTCAGAGAGATGCTTTATTCCTATCAAGACTTCAGTACAGGAACGTTTTGATGTGATCCTGTAAAGGAAACAGCACTCCAGTTTTAGGCATTGCATTAGAACTGCCAGATTACCTGAGATTGTCTGCTTCACTGCCTTTCTTTCATAGGCAATACAGTAGATACCTCTCATGAAACAAATCACCTCCTGCAAACATGAGACAGAATCTTGCTTTTCATTGAAGTCCACCTTGCTGAAGTCCATTTTGGAATAAGCAGCATTTGCAAATTTCAGAAAAAGAGTAAACAAAAGAAATTAATATAGAATTTTTAAAATAAATCTGGTTTACACCATTCATTGGTGTAAGTATATATTATTCATTGGTAGTCATTCATTAATTCTCTATTTACACCATTAATTTCACCATTAATGCCAGTCATTACATGTGTTCATCCTTTACCTACTTATTATATCATGTTCATACACATTTCATAACTTGCTTTTTGTTATTTAAGATAGCCAGCTCTCTCTTTTTGAGAATCGTATCAACTTCATCCAGCTTTAACTTTCACAGTCTTCCTACGTCTATTCAGTCTTCAAATATATATTTATTGTATCATTCAATATTTAGTTATTTTCTCTATGAATCAAAACACCTCAACTTAGTTCTTTCATATTTATTTATTTAATAAATTTATATGCTATTCTTCTTACTTTGAAAATTCTGGGCTATTCTGGGCTATAAATTGTATTCGTGCTGTGTTTACTTTTCTTTTATGTTTGCCTTGTCACATCAAATTCTTGCTCCCAAATAACAAAATCGAAATAGTATGTGACCAGTCATGTTCTAAATGGGATTTTTAAGATATTCATACCCAAATATTATTCTGTCAGGTTCAAACTGTCTAAATAAACTGAATTTTTTTTTTTTTTAGAACTGCAGAAAAAATAATTGCTACCAACCTGCCTTCCATTGAGGACCTATATACTGCATGAATCAAGAAGAGGGCCGTGAAAATATTTACAGATCCCTCACATCCAGGACATAAACTGTTTCAACTCCTACCCTCAAAACGACGCTATAGAGCACTGCACACCAGAACAACTAGACACAAGAACAGTTTTTTCCCGAAGGCCATCACTCTGCTAAACAAATAATTCCCTCAACACTGTCAAACTATTTACTAAATCTGCACTACTATTAATCTTCTCATCGTTTTCATCACCAATCTCTTTCCACTTATGACTGTATGACTGTAACTTTGTTGCTGGCAATCCTTATTATTTATATTGATATATTGATCATCATTTGTGTTGTAAATGTTGTACCTTGATGAAGGTATCTTTTCTTTTACGTACACTGAGAGCATATGCACCAAGACAAATTCCTTGTGTGTCCAATCACACTTCGCCAATAAAAAATTCTATTCTATTCTAATTATATCTTTGCATTTTAGATGACTATATACAATATTTTGACTTCAAGAGCTATCCAGGTCCTGTTGTTCAGTAGTAGTGCAGTATACTGTATAAGCCACCTGCTCACATTCCACCAACTCAGGAAACTTTCCCTAAACTTGGAATTAAAAATAAAAGTCCCTGGCAGGTTCTTGAAGGACATGTCTGTCTGCCATATCAGATAGGTGAACAGCATGTCATATAATTCCAGCTTCCATTTTCTGCATCCAGCATAATAATGAGTTCTTGTATTGTAGCATAATAATATTTGCTCGTTCTGGCATTCCGTTTTACAGAAACACTTTATCTTGATACTCCTTAATGTTTATGAAAATGTAACTTTATTCAGGAATTATGCCTGAATAAAGAATTTCATGATGTAGATATGCAGCTTTACATCTTTACAATGTTTTTAATTATTTTTTTTTTTTGGTACCCTATGTGAAAAACTGAATGAGTTGTCTATAAATGTTTGTGTGTGCTTTCATGGAATAAATATAATAGTGTTTCAGATGTTCTTTTCGTGTTCAAGTGAATTCACATCAATGCCTGTCTTGACTTCTCAGATAACATAATGTTATGTTAAGTCCAGTGTACATGGAAACATTGATATTGGGATTCTGCCCCTTCCGCTTTAAAAACCCCTGGGGAGTATTGCTACTCTTTGTTTCATATTTGAACAATGACAGTCCAGCAGAAACCTTGGTTCTCAGTATCTCAATGAAGAGATACTGGAACCAAATCAGTTATTCCCTGACCTAAGAATGTGACAGTTTAACGTAAGTGGGTAAAAGTAATTTATAAAAGGAGGTAAAGTTCTTGAGGACAATAGTGAACAGGAAGAACCATTTTTATCTCTACAATTGTAATTGGAGAAAGTGCATAAATTGTTAACACTGGTTTTGTGCCATCTAGTCAAGAGTACATTTTCTTTATGTTAACTCTACACTTCTCCTCTTTAAATTATCAGTCTTTAATTCTCCCCAGGGGTTTTTAAAGATAAACAGAAACTTTGGAAAAACAAATTCTGACTGAAACTGGTAGTTGCATTATTCTAAAACCAGGGACGATCCTGAGATATATAGGCATATTATGTTATTTTTTTAATTTTTTGAGTACAGCAGGTGCATGTAAAGTTAAACAATAACTATATTTGAAAGCTCTACTGCTTTAAGCAGAGCTGTATTCATTATTTATTATTCAAGGAGCTTTCACAGAAACTAGTCTCTGTTTAGATTGGCAGATTTACAAGTGAAAAGCTTGTATTAGCAGAGAAAATGGAGAGAAAAACTTTCTGAACCCAGCTATGAATGACAGATGTTTCCACAAAATTGTGAGATACAAAGAGAAGAATCTTACACTTGAGTGCCTTAATTTTCTTCACAGAAAATTTTTAGAAATGGGCATTGTTTCCTGTATGGTCCCACATTCACATTTACTTTCCTGAAATTAGAAACAGACAACCTACAGCATGTGATTGGGCTTATATGACTTATGGCATTTTTGTGATGCCCTCAGAGTTCTCTGAAATTGTGTTTCCAATCTTGAATCAGGGGTGAAATGCTCCCGGATTGGAGGGGATCGCGCGATCCGGTAGCGATGGTGGCTGCTGGTTCAGAGGACCCGTAGCAAAAATCCCTGGCCCCGCCCCCTGCCTCTGCTGAGCCGCACCATCTGCAGAGGTGTTTTTTTTTTACTTTTAAAAGCCGGTTTTGCTTCAGCCGAAACAGGCCTTTAAAAGTAAAAAACAGCAGAACCTTACTTGAACTCTTACTTGTAGAAAACATGTTTTCTACAAGTAAGAGTAGAGATTCTAAGGCACTTACCTGATTACTGAGGAATGCATGGCCACAGCCCGAAAGCAGTTTCAGTTTCAGCCAGACAGCATCAATCACTCAGCTAATCTATTTCCTCGGTGATCAGCTGGCTGACTTTGCTAGCTGAGGAACTCTGGGATTTGAAGTCCACAATAAAATAAAATAAAATAAAATAAAATAAAATAAAATAAAATAAAATAAAATATTTGTGCAGCTTTCTGAGATTTGGTGTGTTTCTGTAGTGTTTCACTCTAACTACACAAACACACAAAATCTCAGAAAGCTGTATTGTGTGTGTGTGTGTGTGTGTGTGTTAGTTGTGTGTGTGTAAAGTATGAAAGTTGGTTTTTGAGCTTTTTGTGGCTGTGTGAAGTATGAAGTGCAGCTGCTTTTACATTGTGTGTGAGTCAGTTGTGTTGTGTTGTGTGTGTGTAAAGTGTGAAAGTTGGTTTTTGAGCTTTTTGTGGCTATGTGAAGTGTGAAGTGCAGCTGCTTTTACATTATGTGTGAGTCAGTTGTGTTGTGTGTGTGTAAAGTGTGAAAGTTGGTTTTTGGTACCTCTTATTGTTTTTTTATACTTTGTTTATTATTTTTATTATTTATAGTTATTGGCCACGCCCACCAAGCCATCTGACCACCAAGCCATGCCCACCAATTAAGCCACGCCCACAGAACCGGTAGGGAAAATTTTTAGATTTCACCCCTGTCTTGAATGATAACTATCTTAGACAATGAGGTATGATTCTGTACCATGTTTGGATGTGAAAAAGCAACCCAACAGAACGTGGGTCTGCTTAGACACTAAATGCTTAGTAGACATTAAATAGATAATTCCCAAACAACCCTCCCTCCCCCTTTCTAAAAGTACACTCTGGTCATGTAATCTGACAATTAGCAGTTCCTATGGAAGAGTTGCTTTCGAAACTGATTCAATTCAAGAGATTATAATGTCAACAACCAGCTGGAAACTTCTCAGAGTGAAAACATCTACTCCTCACCAATAAAATAATGCGCAGTCACCAAAAGAAATACATAGAAAGACTACGAGAATCTATCTTCCATAATGTAGATAAGGACATCTTGATTCTAAAATGAAAATAGTCCATCTGTTGCAAGTTTTGTAATCCCAATTGATGTGTTAAAAAATATTCTGGGAAATTTGCTTTACCAAATACCATTGCTGGTTTAGGTAGGTGTAAAAAAGTCATCCTACACCCTTACAAAATGTTCCATTAGATCACTTCTAATGTCCCTTTCAAATCTATGAGTTCATGAAATTATTACCTAAGTAATTTTGACCTTCAGCTATCTTTCAGTTTTATTTTGCTTTAAATTCAAAAAGATTGTGTTACCCTACTTTAAATCAAGGAGATGTTCAGAAGCAAAGGCTAAAGTAGACATTTTACAAGGTAAGAATCTATAATACCTTGCAATTACAAATAAGTTTAGAAGCAAAAAGACAATAGTGGAAAGAATTGTTCTTTTCTTTTCTTTTCTTTTCTTTCTTTCTTTCTTTCTTTCTTTCTTTCTTTCTTTCTTTCTTTCTTTCTTTCTTTCTTTCTCTCTCTGTCTCTCTCTCTCTCTTTCTCTCTCCCTCCCTCCCTCTCCCTCCCTCCCTCCCTCCCTTCCTGTGTGTGATGTGTGTGTCTATACTCAGTGTTGTCTTTCCTATGTTCTTTCTGCTGTTCCGCTAAAACAAATAACATACAGTGTTTTCCCATCCTCTACCTTTTAAGAAAAAACAATTTAAGGGAAAATATGACTTAGAACTATTAGATAAGAGAAGGGAAAGAGTGAAATATTATCCGTTTCCTCTTATTTTTTGAGTATCAATTTCCTGTGGCTATTTTTCAGTTTACAAGCAACAGTAAAAGTACCACTGGGAAGCTACATTTCTTATGCTTAGTATAGAACCTGTGACAAAAAGCAGCATATGAACAACCTTACAATATGCAGATTTTATAAGCGACTGAGAGAAAGGAACAAAGTAAAAAGAGGTATTAAAGGTGTACAGGTAAACCTTGCTTACTGATGAGTGTTTAACGACCATTCAAAATTATGAAGGCCTCAGAAAGGGTGGTTTACAGCAGCACTTCTGACTGTAGCGAAACATTAAACACATACAGGGAGTCCTTGACTTAAAATGGTTCACTTAGTAACTATTCAAAGTTACAATGGCACCAAAATAATGACTTATCACCAGTGGTGGGATTCAAATTTTTTAACAACCGGTTCTGTGGGCATGGCTTATTTTGGGGTGTGGCTTGGTGGTCATGTGACTGGGTGGGCATAGCTAGCTGCTCATGTGACTGGGTGGGCGAGCCTAGCTGCTCATGTGACTGGGTGGGCATAGCTAGCTGCTCATGTGACTGGGTGGGCGAGCCTAGCTACTCATGTGACTGGGTGGGCGAGCCTAGCTGCTCATGTGACTGGGTGGGCATAGCTAGCTGCTCATGTGACTGGGTGGGCGAGCCTAGCTGCTCATGTGACTGGGTGGGCGTAGCTAGCTGCTCATGTGACTGGGTGGGTGAGCCTAGCTGCTCATGTGACTGGGTGGCCCTGGCTATGGGCATAGAAACTACTCAGAGGGCTAAATAAAGTCATTCTCTCCTTAATCTCTCTTTCTCCCTCCATCTCTTTCTTCCCCTTTCTCTTCTTCATCTTTCTCCCCTTCTATCCTTCACCTCTTTCTTTCCTTCATCTTTCTCTCCATCTTTCTCTCCTTAATCTCTCTTTCTCCCCCCTTTTCTGTTCTTCATCTTTCTCCCCTTCTATCCTTCATCTCTCTTTCTCTCCATATTTCTCTCCTTAATCTCTCCTTCTCCCTCCGTCTCTTTTTCTCCAGCCTGCCCACCCGATCCATTCACCTCGCTGTCCACCTGAGCCAAGCACCATGCGGCTGCCGACCAAAGCCTGCCTGCATCCAAGCGTCTCTCTAGCCAGCGATTAAAGCGCCTGCTGGCCACGTGGCCAGTGAGGAGCTTGAATCGGCTGACTAGCAAGAGGCTTGGATGCAGGCAGGCTTCGGTTGGCGGCTGCGTGGCACTTGGATTGGGTGGGCAGCGAGACACTTGGATGGAGGCAGGCTTCGGTCAGCGGCTACATGGCCAGCGAGGTGCTTGGATGGGAGTAGGTCACGGCCGGCAGCCGGGCGGGCACAGGTCAACCACCTTTCCCAGTCCCGCTTCCCCAGGGGCAGCACTCGGCTGTACTTGCCTTATGCTGCTGGAGCGGTCAGGGCAGTCTGAGGTGGGAAGTCCGAGATGGGGAACAGAGTGGTAGGCGGCTGAGCCAGACATTTAACAAGTGGTTCGGGTGTGCTCCCAGGGGGGAGGAGAGTGCAAGCCAGCAATTTTACAAATGGTGCTGCGACACTGGTAAGTAATGGTGGGGAGGGGAGGGGCAAGGGGCAGGGCGAACTGGCAATTTAACAAATGGTTCGGCCGAACCGTCTAGAACCGGCAGAATCCCACCACTGCTTATCACCATTTTTCACACTTATGACTATTTCAGCATCCACATGATCCCCATGATCCAAATCCAGATACTTGGCTACTAACTCACATTTATGATGGTTGAAGTGTGATCCCCTCTTGTGACCTTCTGATAAGGAAAGTGAATGGGAAAATCAGACCATGCTACTTATTTAACAACTGCAATGATTCACTTACCAAATGTGGCAAGAAAAGTCATAAAATGCAAAACTCACTTAACAACTTTTTCATTTAGCAACATAAATTTTGGACTCAACTGTGGTCATAAATTGAGGGCTACCTGTACACAAACACACACACACACACACACACACACACAGACACGATTGTGCTCTGGGTGCTTGGCAACCTGATGACCAATTGTCAATCAGCCCAAAATAATGTAATCACCACTTGCAATCTTCCCTGCCGGCTTCTTCAGAAAGCCAACGAGGAAGTCAATAAGGAAAGTCAATTGGACAGTATAGGTGGGAACAAGATCAACTATTTATTTATTACATTTATAATGTAACTTAAGAGTTCATCCGTGCGCTCTCACAGAGAGGGACTCCTCAGGGTGCCGTCGGCCAGGCAGTGCCGACTGGCGACACCCAGGGGAAGGGCCTTTTCTGTGGGGGCCCCCACTCTCTGGAACGAGCTTCCCCCAGGTCTTCGCCAACTTCCTGACCTTCGAACCTTCCGCCGCGAGCTTAAGACACATCTATTTATCTGCGCAGGACTGGACTAGAATTTTAAATTTTTAAATGTTTAAATTTTAAATTTGGTTTTAAATGGGTTTTATTATTTATATCTCTATTTTAAATATTCGGCCTATGTAATAAGTTTTTTAAATTAATGTTTTACCCTGTATATATATATGTTTTTTTATATGGCTGTAAACCGCCCTGAGTCCCTAGGGAGATAGGGCGGTATAAAAGTACGAATAATAAATAATAAATAAATAAATAAATAATACCATCCATCACAATGTCCAATGTCCAATTTACTTTCAAAATTGCATAGTTTATGAGTCAGACTTAATTTCTCACACGTATTGAATAGTCTCAATATCCATATTCAGGTGAGATGTAACAAAGGATGAGTAACTAAAAGAATTACAAGTGAAAATTTCATATACTTGGTCTTGATTTAGAGATAAAATGTTCCCTTTTTAAAGATTTGTATACCTGGAAACTACATTGTGCACAGAACCTCAGAACCTTCTCTGCATTAACTAGTGTCAGAAAGACAGTTTAGGAAAGGCATTGACTCTGATAAGCAATTGACCTGCATCAGGGCATTTCTGGGATAATTGATACCATGAATATGGCCACAAGTTCAAACATAAGGTAGAAAATGAAATGAGCATGAAAAAGTAAAATTGTTCCTTGAGGGAATCATATTATTAGACAACAGGTGCTGGATGATGAGAAAACAATTGCCTTTTGTCCATTGAGTATGAAAATCACTGTCATTTTACTTACTTTCAGGGAATTTGGTGACAGCATGAGGAGAGCTGCAGAAGAAAACTGAGTATAAGTTTTATTTAAATTGACTGGGAAATAAGCCCACCAGCTGTGGCATTCAATGCATGCTTATCTCAGAAGAAACAAAGAAAACAAAGTTTTCATATGCAGAACAAAATCTCTCATCTGTCTTCTAATGAGTCAACATTTCAGTTTGGTTTAGAACAGTGAGTTGGGGATGGGAAAGTTCCTTATTTATATTCCTTAGAATCTACTTCTGGAATTCAATCACTTGCAGCAGTCTTGGGAATGGTGGTTCTTCCTTTTCCTCTTCCTCTTCTTCTTCCTCTTCTTCTTCTCCTCCTCCTCCTCCTCCTCCTCCTCCTCCTCCTCCTCCTCCTCCTCCTCCTCCTCCTCCTCTTTCCAAATCTAAAAATATTAATATATCAATAACATATTTGCCATTCAATCCACCTAAAGTTTAGTTATAATTAAGGAGGTTAATCTCACTCCTTTTTTGTCCCAGAAATATATCTATATTTTTCTGTAAAAACATTAATATGAGAAACCAGATAGCAACTTAAGAGTTCATCTGATAAATTGGAATTGGAACATGCTTATATGGAGCAGCATATAGTAATGTACATTACTTTATATGTTCATACCTGGCCAAAACCAGCAAGCATAGTACACAAAATTATCTGCTACAATATCCTACCTATTAATGACTACTTCAGCTTCAAACACAATAATACACGAGCACACAATAGATTCAAACTCAAGGTAAACTGTTCCAAACTCGATTGCAGAAAATACAACTTCAGTAACACATGGTCAATGCCTGGAATGCACTACCTGATTCTGTTGTTACATCCCCAAACCCCCATAATTTTAACCTTAGACTGTCTACTGTTGACCTCACCCCATTCTTAAGAGGTCTTTAAGGGACATGCATAAGTGCACCAGTGTGCCTACCGTCCCTGTCCTACTGTCTTCAATTATTTGTACACATTTACTATGTTAATATTAATGTTTATACTTATACCTGCTATTTTTTATGTGTTTGACAAACTAACTAAAATAAATAAACAGTCTAATCTCTTAATACAAACTATACAGCTCTTCAAGCCTAAACTGTTGAAATCATTGTTGTTGGATTTGTATTTAGAATAAGTGTTAACTCTTGAAGTTTACCTTTTGAGCAGTGTTCCTTTTAAAATCAAAAACTATGTGATTTTCTATGAAATCACACCCAAGTGGTATTACTTCAGATATTATCTGCAATTTTATTTTTTAAACACATTTTAGGATCAAATCTAAGAGTCAGTTTGATGTAGCAGTTAAGGTATCAGGCTAGAAACCAGCAGACCATGAGTCAGCTGAATGACTCTGATTGTGAGTCAGCCCTAGAAAGAGGGTAATGGCGAACCACTTCTGAAAAAAACCATTGCCAAGAAACTGCAGAAATCTTTCCAGGTGATCTCTGAAAATTGAACACAATTGACCAGAATTTTTTAAAAAGACCCAATCCAATTATCAACAGAGAAAAAATTATGAGGAAGGGAAGGTCCTGAAATCTTCAAGAAATGAAGTTTAATCTGGAGCAAGAGTTTTTGAAAACCCTTGGAGACTAAACAATGTTGGAACAGTGCTTTTATTATTGCACAGGAACAGGGACCTTTTATTTACATATCCTTCTTTCTATTTATTTTAAAGTTACGTTTCTAGGTTACAAAGCATCATTTTCTAAACTTTTAATAGAACTAACATATGCGTTTGTCTTTTAAAATACAAAGATCTTTCTTTTCATAGTTATGTTCTGTTGTTATGAAATAAGTATCTGTAGACTTGTGTCCAATTATCCTACTTCGAATGGTTTATCAGCATTCAAGGCAGGTTACAGATACTCAGATCTGAGCAAGTGGATGATTGCTTCAAACACAATCCAGCTGTTACAAGTTTGTCCTTTATTTTTTTTAGGAGACATACATCTTCTAATTCCTCATCTGGTAGGAAGATTTTAAACCAGTGTAGAGCATCTGGTCATCTAATCCAACTGGACATTTAAGACCTACCATACTACCAGTGTGGTAATAAAAACAGCAGAGCAGTTTTCTGTATAGCTTTCTATGTGGTACAAATTAAATTTTATTTGTGCATATTTATTTATTTATTAGATTTATATTGCCGCCTATTCGCCCATGGCATTCTGTGGGGAAGAGAATGAGCATAAATTTTAAGGGGACGGAACCTAAGAATATATTTCACAGCTGAGATTGACCTCTAAGAAAATTCAAACCTCCTTTTGATACAGTACTGAAATGTTTGATTCTCATTATACTCAAAATCTGTCTGTTGCTGTAATTATAGATTAAAATTCTGCTATAGGCTGTGCAAAATTTCAGCCAAGATCTGAGTCAGCAGAACTTTATGCATCAATAATACAGTCATTCATAATATTCTGATTTTAAAAGGTTCACCTCCTGTAGCTGTTGAATTTCATTTCCCTCTCACTCAGTTGCTTACTTACAACTTTTAGCACTGTTAAGAACTTTACTATCAATTTTGTTAATAATTGTCAATTTATGTTCTCTCATCTAGTGACCAATGTGTTTCATCTCCAAAGTTCAAAATTTCTACAAAAAGCTTACATTTCCTATTGTAAGCTGGAACCCCAACAATTGTTGTTTACATAATGTGTTGTGTAGTGATTTTTTTCTTCAGTGTTGTGATCTATCCATGTGTATTTGAAAAAATGAGGGAGGGTTAGTGATTAGTTAGTTTACTTTTTGTTTGGACTGGTGACAAAGGAATTTTTGTTAGGAGTGAAAATAACTAAGGTGATACAATAGTGTCTAAATGACAATTTTATATTGCATAGGTCCTATGGAGAAAGCCCTGATTGGCTTATTATGTTCTTCTCATGTCTGTAGTATTTCAAGGTCAGTAAGTGTGAGAGCAATTATATATAAATTTTCTTAGTGATATGTGTGGCAGTGTATGCTATTTACAAAATCACAGTGACCTTTGTTCCAGTAAAAATATTTTGGATACCAGAATATGTATTTTTAAAGGTGTCAAAAAAGTAAAGATAAAGGCAATTTTCATGTACATGTACATAAGTATACATAACTACATATTTGTACAGTTATACATAAATGTCTTGCTGTACATAAGTGTCTTGCTATTGTCTACTTTTTAAACTTTACAATCTACTTTGGTATTTTTAATAGCTCCTTTCTAAATGCTATACAAGCCTGACCATGCTTGATGTCCAAATCCAGAGAAGCCGTAAGCTTAGACTGACATTAAATCTAACTGAATTACTTCATTGAATAAAGAGGCTAGATAGGATTAATCATGATATTCTGATCATGCTATTCAGAGGTAGAGCCCACTGAATTCAATGAGTCTCAGTTCCATGCAAACATATATGGGATATTTTTTTTAGTTTGCAAGATCTGTTAATATTGACCCTTTAAGATTATAATTCTAACTGATAAGAAGGGCTGATGCAACAACTGATGCATTGAAATTACATTAAGACCACAATTTTTAAGTTTCTATACAAATATGGATTATTTAGTCAAAACATGTGATGTTGAGATAAGGCAATAACATTGTGCCTGGGGCTTCTTTTGGGAAATAAGAAAAAATGCTTTATGCAGAATGTTCTATAGAAACTGGCTTATGTTCTTTATATTTATCATTTGCATAATTTTTTCATAAATGTTTATAAGCAGAAATTCAAAAATGGACCTTACATGTTTTATTTCAGTGAACTGTTCTCTATTCTTTTACAAATCTTCTATCAAACATGTTTGTAATTTTAGATTCCACTCAAACTACAGCCATTTTTTCTCAATCACTTTCCCTACAATTTTGTTTGGCTTTTTACGAGAGAAATCTGAATTAGAGATTTGTTTGTTTGTTTTTTCTTTGGCTGAATTATGATCATTGAGTCATACTTTTATTCTTGGTCAACTAATAAATATTTACTATTTTCCAACATAACCAGCTTTAAATCCATTGCAGTTAAAGAGAAACTGAGTACAATATTTACCCATCTATTTAATTCAAGATTCATTTGCCGTTAAGTAAATCTATGACAGTTGTAGATATTATCCTATAACCCCATTGCAGAATTCCTTATATGATCCATATAAGTGAGGCAATTCTGGGCAACTTACAACATTAAAATGAAACTATGTATGTATGTATGCATGCATGTACATTAGTAGTGCCAGCTTCTGTATATATTTAGTAGATTTCATGGTCTTAATCAGATAACTCAGAAGGGGATTAGGTGTTTAGTTTTTTTTATTTGAACTCCTGTACTTATGGTGATTACTTGCACAAGATTCTAATGCTACAACTAAATAAGATTAACTTTCACAAAACAAAATTTACTGGCCCCAAAAGAACTTGGCTATTATTCAGAAAGCAATTAATTTTTTCTTGATAAATGCATATTGATTTTTTGAGGAAAAAATTGCTACATTTTCCCCTGCTTTTTTTCTTTGTCCTTTTTATTATTTTGTTTTTTTATAAATCTTAATAGCATGTATTTTTTGATACAATATTTACAAAGTATTCACTATTATTGATACTCTTATTGTTTAGATAAAGTCAACTGCTAGAAATAAAGAAAGGAAAAAGAAATATTTCCTTGGATTCTCATTAACCATGAACCAAGATTTGGCTAACTGAAGTTAATTTTGTTAATAAATTTAAAGTATTTGGAATTAAATTTAGTCCTGAAAATAAAAATAATTTTGTCTTCAATTGGCATGTAAGGTTGAGTTCTAAATAGGAAAATGAATTCTTTAGATTTCGGTCCTTCCATGTGAAGATTCTGAACCAGTCTGAAAGTAGTTCCAGATGTTTAATTTGTTTGTTTATTTAATGATTGGATGTATAAAGTCACTCAATCCAAACAATGTAACTCTGTCCAGTGTGCAATAGAAAACAAGCAATAAGCCAAAAGGACTGAATAACATTTGTTTATTTCTCTGTCCAATTTATATAGTGGCCCATCTCAGCAAATAAGTGACTCATAGTATATAATAAAGCTAAATACTCAATAAATACCTAAAGACCATTATCATTATTAATTATTAAAACAAATTAATTAAAAAGACAATAAAAACAGACCAAGATCAAGAAATAGTAGACAAAGGGATATTAATAATCAATCCATCTTACCAGTTCACCCATCCCTTAAGGGGATGCTGGCTTAACCAGGTCTTAAGGGATCTGGAAGCTCAGAATATATGAGGCTAAACTTATTTCAGGAGAAAGAATGTTCCACAATGCAGGCACTACAACACTACCCAACACCTACTGCTGGCAAATGTAGCTCCCTTGCCAATGGAACCACTTTGCTAGATCAGGTAGGAGAGACAGATAAAATTGAAAATCAGGTGATCTCTTAGGTAATTTAGTCCTATATCATGAAGGATTCTAAAAATCAAACACCATCATATTGAATTGGATCTTGAAATAAACTGGTAACCAATGTGCCTTGTGAAGCAGAGATACAATATGTTTTCTACAAAACAACAACAACAACAACCCACATAACTTCTCATCCTGCTGCATTTTATAACAGCTGAAATTTTTGGAAACTGTTCAAGAGTAGACCCAGATAGAGTACATTGCAGTAGTTCAACTGGGAAGCGAGCAAGGTTTGAGTAGGAATGAGCGCAACTTGGACACAATATGAAGTTATACAAAGGTCCACTTAGCTACAACTGTCGCCTGCTTATCAAGCAGAAGTTGTGAATCTTCCAGATTGTGCACAGCAGTGGTGGATTTCAATTTTTTTTACTACCGGTTCTGTGGGCGTGGCTTGGTGGGTATGGCAGGGGAAGGATATTGTAAAATCTCCATTTCCTCCCTATCAGCTGGGACTCAGGAGGTAGAGAATAGATGGGGGTGGGGCCAGGCAGAATTTTTACTACCGGTTCTCCGAACTACTCAAAATTTCTGCTACTGGTTCTCTAGAACTGGTCAGAACCTGCTGAAACCCACCTCTGGTGCACAGGTTATTTTTGGGGGGCAGTGCAACCCCACCCAGATGATATAACCTTAGAACTGGAAGGCCTCAAAATTTAAAGCCACTCCATTTTTCTAAGGTTCAGTTGAAGCCTATTGTTCCCTCTCCAGACCCTCACAGCATCCAAACATCAAATTATTCTGCTCTATTCCCCTCCTCCCTCACCACCAGCATCCCAAACAACCAAAATCTTCCTAGCCTCTCTGGATTTAAAAGGACACCAGCTAGCCTCTCTGCAAGGTAAAGGATGTGAGAAGCAAGCAGCAAAAAGAAAATCATCAGATACAACCTCCACTAGGGATCTCTGGATCATTCCTCCAGTCAGGGCCACAGCATAATAATGGTAATCAACTCCATATCCACAACAGAGGGATTCAACATCAGGTCCAAAAAGCAGCCAATATGATTTCTGGCCCATGCTCTAGCTCAGTGGTTCTTAACCTTTTCTTCACCATGGATACTCTTTAAATACCTTTTGTGGCCACAGACCATGGCCCCAGGCCCCCAAGACTGAACTGAAGATTTAAATCATAACAAGTCTTCACAGATCCCATGTGACAACATCGCAGCTCCTCAGGTATCCATGAACCACAGGTTGAAAACCTCTGTTCTAGCTACCTCCAGTTGGTTCCTTCAACAGCTAGGCATTCCAACACAGCATGTACATAAAATTTAAATGTAAAATCAAAATATAATACAATGATGAAACATAACAATGAAAATAGTCAAAAGAGATCCAGATGCCTGGCAGAAAAGCTAGGTTTTAATGGCTTTTCTGAAAGCAAGAAGAATTCAGGCCTGCAATTTATCTGGGATCACTCCAGAACACAGAGGCAACCCAAAGAAAGGCCTGCTTCTTAGGCCCTGTAAGATGGCAAGAGGGAAACTGGAATACGCTTTCCCTTTGGGAATCTGTGGGGTAAGTGGATGGTCTTGGGTGAAGATTTGTGTATCAGAACTGAGCAGGGCAGTGTCAACTCACCCAGAACCAAAGATGGAAACTAGCCCCTTTGGTAAGGTTGAGCTGCAATTTTTTCATCCCCATCCAGATGCTCAGAATCTCTAGACACTGGGACAGAAACTTGAGAGCTTGACTTACTCAGCTGAGTACAGAGTATAAAATGAACCCTGAGAACTGCACCCAAATTGACAGCTTTGTCATATAGGAATTGGGGGGAGGTAGACTGGTCCTTTCCACCAATACTGATTAGCAATGGTCTCAGAGGCAGAAAAATCATTGCAAAATAGTGCCTTCTACTCTCAACCACCTCAGAAGGATAGCATGGTTGACGGTATTAAATTTGTCAAGAGAATAAAGACACCCAAGATCCACCAACTCATATCACACTTGCCACAGACAATGAACAAACATGTCCAAAGCTGTCTCAATACTATATACCAGTCTAGATCCTGCCTGGAAAACATCCAGAGGATCCATTTTCTCCTAAGCTTTCTGAAGCTCTCAACAAACCTTCCTTTTTTTTACAGAAGACTGAACAAAAATTGTCCAGATGGTCTGGATCCAAAAATGGCCTTTTGAGGAAGAGGTACAAATCCCCTTTCTCAGAGAAGCATTTACCATTGGGTGGAGATCATATTTATCATTATGTGTCTATCTCCTCAAGATCTCTGAGTCCTTCGGGAGATAGGGCGGTATATAAATATGATCAAATAAAATAAATAAATAATAAATAAATCTCCTCAAGGAGATCTTCTCAAGGAGATTATTTTCCCTTCAATCGCTTTTAACAGGATTTTGTTTATATTCTTTTGATCATCTTCATTGCCCTTCTCTGAATTTGTTGCAGTTTGCCTTAATCCCATTTAAAGTGTATTAAAGTGGAATCTGGCCAATGCAGAATAAAATGGAGGTATTATTTTATAGACGTTGGAGTCTTAACCATTGTTGATGCTGCCAAAATTGCAATTGCCTTTTTGTATCCACATTACTTTATTGACTTACATTCAGTTTGCCATATATTCACAGACAAACCTCCTACCCAAGATAGGACTCCTCTTACTATCTCATGTCATCAATGATTGTTTCAAGCTGTCTTTCACAAATTCCTGTTTCAAATGAAATGCACCCGTATTGTATTTTGTTTCTGTTTCTGAAGTTTTTGTTATTTGCATTTTTCTCTCAGCTAAGATTGTTTTAAATTGTACTTCTGCTTCAAATATATTATTTATCCCATCTCTTTATCCAAACCGGTAATAAAGATATTGAAGACTATAAGCCTGAAGCCTTATGCTAATTCATCTGATACTTGTTGTGGTCTGTCAGCAGCCTACGGTGCTGGCAATGGAGTCGGACAGCAATGAGGCTGAGGTGAGGCCAGGGCCATCGGGAAGTGAGGTGCAGACTCCAGAGCCCCCAGAGACTGATAATAGTGAGGAAAAGGAACTGGAGGAGTCTGTTCCTAATGCACGTATGAGGAGAGTTGCCAAAAGGCAAGTGCAGCTCAAGCAGAGAGGACAACTCAGGAGTAGGGCCAAGAGATGATTGGCCCCTCCCATAAGGCTTAATAACAGACCAGCATCAGTGTTTCAGTTTGCTGGAAAACAACATTGTAGCTGCTTCATGTTTTGGTAACTTCTGAACATTTATCAGGAAGGGCCTTTGCCTAATTGGACTGAGGTTTGTGAGATAACTGAAGAATTTGTGTTTGGGAGGCCTTTGTTTTCCTTTCAGTTGAATGATGCTGGGAATGAAGTAATTCCCAGCTGTTCGAATAAAGTTTATTTTATCACAGACTGAGTTTGTTGCTATCTACTTGGGTCTGGGTCACAACAATACTTTCTTCTACTGTCACAAGGAATCATTGATGAACACTGTTTGATTTTTGACCCATTTGTTATATCTCCAACTCTCATATCACTAACTTCCAGATCAGATTTTCATGGGCTGTGTAATCAAATTCTTTGTTAAACTAAGATTTATTAAGTCTAAGTATTTTCATAATCTACTAAAGAAAATATCTAATAAAAAGAAGAGATAAATTAGCTTGGACAGACCATTCTTGGCAAAATCCATGTTGACTTTTAATAACTATTATCTTGTTTTCAAAGTTCTTACAGATAAATCACATTATGATCTGTTGTAGAACATGCTGTAGATTATGCATAAAGATGTTTGAGTCCTCAGCAATCCCGCAACAATACAATACAATACAATACAACCCCCTGCCCAGGCAGGAAACCCTACACCATCTCAGACAGATGGTTATCCAACATTTTCTTAAAAATTTCCAGTGTTGGAGCATTCACAACTTCTGCAGGCAAGTCGTTCCACTTATTAATTGTTCTAACTGTCAGGAAATTTCTCCTTAGTTCTAAGTTGCTTCTTTCCTTGATCAGTTTCCTCCCATTGCTTCTTGTTCTACCCTCAGGTGCTTTGGCGAACAGCCCAACTCCCACTTCTCTGTGGCAGCCCCTGAGATATTAGGACACTGCTGTCATGTCTCCCCTAGTCCTTCTTTTCATTAAACTAGACATACCCAGTTCCTGCAATCGTTCTTCATATGTTTTAGCCTCCAGTCCCCTAATCATCTTTGTTGCACTTCTCTGCACTCTTTCTAGAGTCTCAGCATCTTTTTTACATCGTAGCGACCAAAACTGAATGCAGAATTCCAAGTGTGGCCTTACCAAGGCATTATAAAGTGGCACTAACACTTCACGTGATCTTGATTCTATCCCTCTGTTTATGCAGCCCAGAACTGTGTTGGCTTTTTTAGCAGCAGCTGCACACTGCTGGCTCATATCTAAATGGTTGTCCACTAGGACTCCAAGATCCCTCTCACAGGTACTACTATTGAGCAAGGTACCACATATATATACGGTACCTGTGCATTTTGGGTTTTTTGCCTAAATGTAGAACCTTACTTTTTTCACTGTTGAATTTCATTTTGTTAGATAGCGCCCAATGTTCAAGTCTGTCAAGATCTTTCTGTATCTTGAGCCTATCTTCTGGAGTGTTGGCTATTCCTGCCAGCTTGGTGTCATCTGCAAATTTGATGAGTTCCCCATCTATCCCCTCGTCCAAGTCATTGATGAAGA